>NC_084995.1:2454256-2544256 GCF_963854185.1 Sardina pilchardus
ACCTGAGGAGCAGTTCAGAAGAAATGAGAATCTAACATCTATTTAAAAATAAAATTGTATTACATTTTATTCAAACAACAGCAACAACTTTCATCTTAAATGAAATACAACACATGCATTGACATCACTCTAATAACATCTAATTCACTTAACAATACCCTGCTAGTCTGGCTGTAAAGGCAGTATGCCCCTCATTTGTTTCAAATGCAAACGGCAAATTGCCGGGTCCTACAAACAATTACTGAGTCATTTGCGTGCCGTTCACCATCTCAATAGCACAGGGACATTTTTTCAATGTGCAGAGCAAGGATGTGGAAGGACTTTCTCCTTTATTAGGTCATTTAGCAGACATTTAGAGAAGCATGAACAAGAGCAACGTTCCTATAACCTCTCTGAAGAATCAGTTCAAACCTATGACATCCTGCAAGGTGAGGGCTCAGCACAGGAAAGTTCAGCACAAGAGGGTATAACCTACTGGGATGAACTAGATAAAGGTGAAATCACCGAGAGGGTAGCTCTCTTCCTGGCAAACCTAAGATCAAGGTCTAATGTAACCTTTTCTACACTCAATTGTGTAGTTAAAAGAACTGATGAGCTGATTGGTGACATTGTGGGTCATCTTGAAAAAAAAACCATGGCTTTGTTGAAAACATTAGGACACGCAGACACTCCAGAGACACAGAGCCTTAGAGATGAATTCTCATTTTGCTCTGCACCATTTAAAGGCCTTGAATCAGAATACAAACAAATGCAGTATTTTGCCAAGACTGGTTTCTTCATTGAACCTTTGGCAGAAAAGCTGCCAGGTATATCTTATGTGCAGCAGAGAGACACAGTGTCTGGTTGTGTCAGACAGGTTGCTGTGGCTGACACTTATCAGCGGATTCCTCTTAGACCACTTCTGAATCTGATTCTTGGTTTGCCGGGTGTGTTAAAGACAATGTTGTCATGGCAGCAGAGGGACTGCGACGCTCTACAGGATTTTTTTGATGGGGAGTATTGTAAAAATCACCCACTCTTTCTCAAAGAGATGTCAATCCCATTGCTACTCTATAATGATGACTGTGAAACAGTCAACCCTCTTGGGTCAAAGACTGGAGTACACAAACTGGGCTTCCTCTATTTCACAATCAAGAGTTTACCCCCCGAGTTGCTCTCTGGCCTAAAAGCAATGTTCCTTTTGGGAGTTTACAAGACAGATGATGCCAAGACTTACGGTCTTGATGCCATCCTAAAACCTATTGTTCAGGAACTCAGGAGTCTTGAGACAGACGGCATTATGATTAATAGTCCTGATTTTACAGGCACTGTGAAATGCACCATTGGTCAGGTTTTAGGCGATAATTTAGGTCTTAATGGGATTCTTGGATACATTGAAAGCTTTTCTGCCCATCATGTTTGCCGCTGGTGCAGAGTCAGCAGAGATGAGTTGAGACATTTGCCATTAGAAGATCCAGCGCTGCTGCGTAGCAGACTAAGTCATCAGGCAGATCTAAGAATAGGTAATCCCACACTGACTGGCCTTAAAAGAGACAGTATTCTCAACGAGTTGAATTATTACCATGTGACTGATAATGTTGCCCCAGACGTCATGCATGACATCCTAGAAGGCATAGGGCCTTATGAGGTCAAACTAATATTGAACTCTTTGATTGAACAGCGTCATTTCAGTTTGGAGAAACTGAACTACAGGCTCACAAGTTTTGACTATGGTTTTGCAGATAGACGGAACAAGCCTTCAGTTATCAGTAGGCATGACCTTCGTAATGTTGATGGTGCCATGCGTCAATCTGCTGCACAGTCATGGTGCTTGTTAAGGCTACTGCCCCTCCTAATAGGTGATCTTGTACCTGAGGATAGCAAGGAGTGGCAGCTTCTGCTCTTGCTTCTTTCCTGCATGGAGTTTGTATTTGCCCCTTCCATAACAGAACCAGCCATTGCCTATCTCAAGAAAATAATAGAGGAACATCACATTCTGTTCTTGGAATTGTTTCCCCACCTCCACTTACGTCCAAAGCACCATTTCATGGTCCACTACCCTGCAGCCATTCAACAACTGGGCCCATTAGCACAGTTTTGGGCCATGCGCTTTGAGGGAAAGCATGGATTTTTTAAGAGGGTCAGCCATGTCACCTGCAATTTCAGGAACATATGCAAAACCATGGCTTTCCGACATCAAATGATGCTCTGTCATAATTTCCTTTCAGACACAATGCTCAAGCCCAGTTTTGAGGTTGGCCCGGGAAACAGCTTATATCTGGCCAGCATTGAGGACATCAGTAAAGTCCAGTGTGCTTTAGGCGTACCCCTGTTCACCGAGGTCTTTGTCCCGGCTTGGGTAATTTTCAATGGCACGGAGTACAGGCCTGGGATGACTGTGTTCCTCTCATACAACACAGAAGGCGAGCCCCAGTTTGCTCTGATTAAAAACATTCTTGTTCTGGACACAGTGTCAATTAAACTGATGGTACAGTACTGGGACACTGTTGCCTTTGACAGGCATTTGTTTGCGTATTGCGTGACCCAGTCTGAGGCTCTGACAGTAGTTGATGTGGCCAACATACTAGACCATCATACATTACATGCCACAAGGTCATACCGAGAGGATGACCCAAATCTCTATGTCTCTGTGAGATATAGACTGTTTTAGGCCTCAGACGAAAGCCTACTGTACACTTGTAATCATGTAACTTAATTTTTTTTGTAAATAGATTAGTAGATTCAGTTTAAATAGTTATAGCCCCTTTGTCAGCACATGTCAGAATTCCAAGTCTTCTTACTTCGCAGTAAGTATTAACCATAATTTCCTATTTTGGTAGAAGTCTGCACATACAACCCCTGGCATAAATTATGGAATCACCAGTCTTGGAGGATGTTAATCCAGTTGTTTAATTTTTTTGAAAAAAGACAGATCAAAGACATGACAAAAAATTAAACAACTGGATTAACATCCTCCAAGACTGGTGATTCCATAATTTATGCCAGGGGTTGTAATAATACCTCTACTTCTACCCAATGCAAGCCATCAGGGCAATTAGTCAGTGTCATCAGTTCATGTATGAGTAATCTCACTATTCCTCAGATTCAGAATTCTGCAGCATCTGCCCAACCGGTCCTTGACGCTCCTGCTGTGGGTCCTCTGCCTGTGCCTGTGGTGATGCAAGAACATGTCCCCATTATTATTCACGTAATTCCCACATTTGTAAGTCCTTATTCCTCATCAGTCAACTGTGAGAATACCATGCACATGTGGTCAAGGTCCCCTGTACCAGAAATAGCAATATACCCCCTCTGGCAGCCACTGCTATATACATGTTAGAATCAGGGTTCATACACATTTCCACCAGAGAATTTCCATGATTTTTTCACAAATTTCCATGACCTTATATTTCTCAAAACCTCACATCAACTAGTGCTACATTAATAATAGATATGGCTCGTGAGATAACGGGATGGTTACCTAGAAGGAATGCTCTCAAAACGCAAAAGTTTGCCAATCGGTTGTGACAAGTGTCAAACATGACCTGCCCAAATGAGATATGTTTCTGAGTTGAATGGGGTGAAGCAAATTTACATGACTTTTCCAAAACTTTTGGGATGATTTTTGTTTTCCAAAACCTTTCCAGGCCTGGAAATTGGCATTTTCAAATTCCATAACTTTTCCAGGTTTTTTAAAAACGTATGAACCCTGTAGAATGATTAATTTTGGTTGTAAAGTGCGTCTGAATTCTCTACATTATCCAGGATATCACTCAGATCCTTTCCCTTTCAAGTGAGGGAAGGTTAATCTACCAGGCCCTCACAGAGGACAGCCCAATAATTACCGTGGCTCAGAGGAGGCTAATGGTGAGGATCCTTGTGTCCCACCTCCTAGAGAAATTTGGAGAAACGTAAGTAGAACCATGAAGTCTACACCGACTTTAATGAATCAATGCAGCATAACCAACACCAGTAGGCCTATTAGCCTGTTTGATGCTAATTGAGCTCAATGCAAATCAAACAGGCTAATAGGCCTACTGGAAAAAGTACTGTGCCAATCTCTAGCTACAGTATGATGAAGGGTATGTGATGATGTGGGGCTATTTTAATTCCAAAGGCCAAGGGAACTTTATCGGGATGCATAATATCCTGGATCCATGAAATAGCTGGCCTTTAAAAATAAAAACATGCTGCTCCTATAGGAATTTAACATAGGGGTCAAATACTTCCTTCCCCCTAGCATTTAAGGAAGAACATTTATTTATTTACGATACATTCTTCAATCACAAATAAAATTGGTGTCCTTAGCGATTTGATTTTTACTCATTTTTTAAATTATGGCGTTAAGATCAATTGTCAAATGATGATTTTATATTCCTCTTTTTAGGCAATTTTAGCATGGTATCAAATACATGTTCTCCCTACTGTATGTGTTACACTAATACCCTAACCTATGCTTCATATATGGTACTGTAGACCTACATCAGACACCAAGGCGGCCCTGGCATCCTCCTTGGTGCAGACATTTCCTTGCTTGAGGGACTCTTCTCCCAGTGGTTGTGTAAGTATAAACAGTGTTCAAAGCTGTATGGTTTGGATGGCATGATTGCAGATTTTGGAGAGTAATTTACATCTCCCAACTAAATTCATAAATTCATCACAGGACACCTGGTACACAAAGGGCCGTCGACACCACCCAGCTACTGGGTTCTTGGAGGAGCGCCTCCGAAATATTCGGAAGCGCCTCCGGAGTTGGAGGAGGGGAGATCAGGCACCGCACACCCCTGCAGCACCTCGGCAGGTGTCAGCTCCAAGACATGGAGTGATTCCAGGTGGTTGTCGTAATTAGCTGACTCGCTGTGAATTATCTATACATGAATGTATGTTTTTTTTTTTTTAGATAATTAGTAATTGCATTTAAAGTATGTATAATAAAATGACTATAATAATGTAATTCCTTAACAGTGCAGTCAATTGGGGACGTGTGAAATTCCACTAATGGATCTCTTGTGCTCTTGTTTTCAAAGAGTCCCCAGTGCCACACGGCGAGGTGGTGCAGATGGTAGAGTGGCTAAAGCACAACAGCGAGCCAGTCAGCCAGGTGGGGGAGTTTATGAGGGCCACGGCGATTTACAGGGCACACTGGCTCCGTGAAAATGCAGGCAAATCCATAAATGAGATGCTTGAGGAGTTTCCCCACCTGCTGAGTCCTGGGATGGTATGATAACAAGCAAGCACACACTTCTAAATTCTGAAAACTGGCTGCTGGACGAACTAGGCATGAAATAAGTGAACAAAAGCCAGCTACACCATGAGCTTGACCTTTGCTGACGGCATATGACCAAAATCTGAGGGATTTATTTTTTGTATATTTTGAATCACCCTTCATTCATAGAATAAACCACAAAACATACTATTAATTGTGTCAATTGCATGTTGGCAAATACATACCTAAATAACTCGTTTAAAATTTAATTTAGTGTCATTTGATCTAATTCTACCTCACTCAGTTGATTCATGATTCATAATGTAATTTCAATATTTGTTATTTTGTTATCAGATTGCACAGGACTTTGAAGTCCTCCACCCAGAGCAAAGCCTGAAACTCTTCCAGAAATGGACACCAAGTCTGGTCGACCGACTCTTGCTGCTGGCCATCCGTGAGGGCAAGATCCAGGCTCAGGATGGGTTAACCAACGGTAATGCAACAAATAGGCCTATGCAAACACATCAGCACACAGTGCCCTTTCTCAACACTTTTCCTCAAATGTTGCAGTAGCGAATTTCTCAGTAGGTCCACATGTAGTGTGTAATATATATATATATATATATATATATATATATCTATGGTGTGTAACATGTAGCTCAATTATTACGTCAAGGCGCAACAGCTCCTTTAGCCAGCGGCAAGCAGCAGCAGGCGTAACGCAATCTCAGACAATAATAATCCAACACATACGATGCGGTCAACGTTGTTACCAGAGCCATATATAGACCTATATAGGCTATATATTTCAGTGGAACTAATTGGGTTGTGTTTAGTTTATTCATCTTTACTCAATCAAAGCAAAACAACTGCATTTGTATTGATATTACCTGAAATACGTAAGGGATTATGTATAGAACGCCGGTCATTATCGGAAAATAATTCCCGACAGGATGAACTGAGCCCCGACGCGCAGCGGAGGGGTTTTGCTTCGTCCGGAAGGGAGTTGTTTTCCAATAGTGACCGGTGTTCTATACATTATCGCGCTTATTATACGGCTACTTGCCAAAACGAGAAAAGAAATCATCTCAATGAGTCTTGGCTAGAACTTGGCTACCGTTTCGTGGCTTCCGCAACAACTAGCGGAGTGAACCCGTTGCCATTGGCAGCGGTCATTATACCTTCGGAGCGGTGATTATGTAAGGGATAATCAGCGCCGTGCGTTTATAGGAAAATAATGCACGTTCGAAGTGGTAATAAGGACCCGACGCCGCAGGCGGAGGGGACTTTACACTTCGATAAGTGCATTATTTTCCTATAAACGCACAGGGCGCGGAGTTGATTATCCCGCTTATACCACTGCTACTATCATTTTCGTTTATATGGCCGCTGTCTTAGATACAACGTTGCTGTTTTTACCGTTACATTCACATTGGCGAATTGATATTCAAGTGTAATAAGCCCAAAAAATGGAACTACTTCATAGCCGTGCGGTAGAAAAATAATGCACGTTCCAAATTGCGCATCACAATAGGAAATTTGACCAAGTTCAACGCTCAGTTTGTTCAACGCTAGCGTCACCAGTCCGCTGCCGAACCATAGCAGTTGGGAAGAACGCTGGCTAATGTGATCCCCGCCTAATAGACCTCTGAAGCAGAGCCATATAGATACAAACGACTAGTAACAGACAGACATAATTAACTTGATTTGACCATCTACTCTCAAATCAAATGAAACCATTCTGAAAACGTACCTTCATGTGCTGCTTCTTGTTCGGCGTCGGCTGCTTCTTATGTTCGGCGTCGGTTGCTTCTTCTGTTCGGCGTCGGCCTGTTTTAGCGTCGGCCTGTTTTAGCGTCGCTTCAGCCAAGGGTAATTTTGTTTAAGACCTCACCCACGTTAAGTCAGCACTGCTAGCGGCACCATTCCAGTTGCCATCTTTCTTTTCTCTTTTAAGTGCCCCAGGGGGTCATGATTTGGAGGGTTAGCTTCAGCTTCAGCACATTTGGCCGCCGACATATTTTTAAAAAATGGCGTTACTTGGTGCAACGTCTTCCAGCACCAGCTTTTGCATGCTGATTGGTAGATGACAACTCATGCACGAGTTTGGTGTTGAGCACGAGCGTAATCGCGCGTCCATGTTGATTACGCATTCTAGAAGACATAAATAAAATGATTGACGACTTGGATTAAATTACCTTATGCCTGTGGATTAGACTGTATTATTATACCAGGCATTATACCCAAAGAAAAAAGCAAATGTTGTTTTAATAGGTTACTATAATTTGCATTAGACTATGTATGAGTTTGGCAAGGTATGATAAGACATTTTAGGAAATGCGAAGCAATTCTGTACACCCAATTATTAACCTACTCGCGTAGGCTATGAAAACTATTTTAAAACGCTCAGCTGCAGTTCCAATATTGACTCGCCATATTATATCATGACATATGAATATCATATTATAGGATTTCGAGACAAGCGGCAAACTTCTCCACCACCATCCCAAAATGTCATCTCAAATAATTAACTACATTTGCGCCTGTAACGATAGGTGCGCGTCCACGAACACCCATGGAACGCCATTTTCTCAAAGATAGCTGCAGCCGATATCAAATTATTTTGGCTGAAGTAGCTAGCCTAGCATGGGCCATTGAAATGAATGGGGGCGGGACTTAGTCCCTCTCTCCAGTTTATATAATACCTCCATGTATGTGCCACTGATTGCATTGATGATAAACTACAACACATCCAATAGCTTCACAACATAACGTTACGTAATCACAAATGGCAGGAAGTAAGGTCATTGGAGAAACACATTTTCCTGGCAGGCCTTGTTCCTTTGTAAACATGTTACATTGACAATATTAAAAAAAAAAAAAAAAGAAAGAAAGTTGTTGTATTGTTTTTTACTTACTTCTAAGTCACAACATATGTTACATACAACAGAAACACAATACAACAATACAGAAAACAATGGCACTTAGAAATAGGGCCATCAATATTATTAACACAACCAGTTGGATAATCAAAATTCTGCAAATCCAAATTAAAACATATTTTTGCTCCACATTTAAATTCATGCAGCTATTTATTACCCCAACCTCTGAACTTGCATAAGCAACCTTCAGGTTGGGCTAGACTAGGAATTGGTAATTCATCCCTGGCATGTCTTGTGTGTATG
Source organism: Sardina pilchardus (assembly GCF_963854185.1). NCBI lineage: Eukaryota > Metazoa > Chordata > Actinopteri > Clupeiformes > Clupeidae > Sardina > Sardina pilchardus. Next base: position 2,462,627 of record NC_084995.1, read on the forward strand.
CGGGTAGGACTTCGGGTATAGGGGCCCTGGCTTGCCTTAGACACAGGCAAGGGTGCCTTCAAGGAGAAAAGGTTGGGAATCTCTAGCATGTACACAAATAAGCACATGCTATGATACACAGTAGTCTTGCAAAAAACACTAATATCTTGTACACCTCCTACCTCTGTTCTCTCTCCGCAAAACTGTTGGGATAGTATAATCTGTGTATAATGTGTACAATATTTCAATTGCGCGCACTATATGTACAATACATTTGTGATTAAACAATCCCAATTTTCATTCTATAGATGCCAAGACCATTTTGGCGTTCCGGACGCTGCCCTCACTGCTGCCCAGTGCAGTGTATAAGGTGGGGCGTAGAGCCGTGAGACATAGTCTGGCAGAAGCCAGGAAGGCCTTCCTGGACATCAAGCCAGTAAGTCCCTTTTTAGTTATTCACTGCTGCTTTGTGGCTCTAAAGCTTTAATAATCGCTATACCTGTACTAAAAATCATAACAGCTACTTTCTCTCTCTGTCCTCCGTTTGTCTTCAGATTGGTACGAATATGGTCGAGGCTTTGGCGGAGGCTGGAGCTACCCGGGCCTACCCCTATATTTTAATGTTGGGGGAGGAGGACAATTTCTCCCAAGCATTCGTCGTTCTCGCTGGGAGAGCAATAGAACAGCGAAGCCTCCTTGGGGCAGTTGATGTCTGTTTTAAGGCGTATTACGTCTTAGACATCAACTACCCCAAGGAGTGTGGACCAGTGTGGGAGGTGGTCCAGACAGCTTTTTTTGAAATGAACATGGCGGTGTCCGCCCGGGTGGCATTTCTTGCCACCCAACTGACCCAGGCACCCGTTTGATGATGATTGTGCCTTTTACCATGATTTGCCTTTTACCATTTTAATGATAATATAATATTTTTAACTATTGATGAACTGTTTTGTCTTGAACTGTTGAACTGTTGAACATGAACTGTTCTGTCTTCTGTCTAGTTTTATGTTCATTTTGATGTTCGAATGTTCACACGCACACGCATACGCACACACACACACACACACACACACACACACACACACACACACACACACACACAAAACACACACTCATTAGTTGTGTACCCTTACTCCCTCTAATACATTTTTTATATTTGTTTTGTTCTGTGTTTCAAATAAAAAAATATATATTTTGCCAATATTGGTGAGATCATCATTCATATGACTGTGAATAGACTAAAACTGTTCTGTAAACAGGGTTTACATGTGTGTACTGACCCCTGTTGGGGGCGCTCGGGGGTTTTCCGGGGTTACTACAGTAAAGACAACTTATGCATCAACCTCGTGTCTTCATTGTTTACACCTGTTAGTTATATTCGTAACGTAACATGGTGTCAGAAGTGACGGATTTTGAGTCGGACTAAACCTGAATGTCAAAGAAAAGCAAAGGGAAGCAGGAAAAGGGTGGAAATCGCGAGGAGATGAGCCAACATAGAGAAGCTGCAGCTGCACAAGCGATGGCCCTACCCGCCGTACCACAGCTAGCTCCGCCAGGCAAGTTCGATTTTAGCAATGTGAATGAATGGCCGAAGTGGAAGAAACGTTTCGAACGATATAGGATAGCTTCGGGACTGGATAAACAGACGGAGGAATTCCAAGTTAATGCATTTATGTATGCAGCGGGAGATGACGCGGAAGATATCCTGAACATGTTGCCATTAACGGAGGATCAGAAGAAAGCATACAAAGACGTTACTGAAGCATTTGACAAACATTGTGTGAGTAAACGGAACGTCATATATGAAAGGGCGCGTTTCAATAGCCGAAACCAAGAACCCGGTGAGTCAGTTGAGTCATTTTTAACAGCTGTTCATGCGCTGGCCGAATTTTGTGAATTTGGAGGACTGAGAGAGCAATTAATAAGAGACAGAATTGTAGTTGGTATTCAAGATGCTAAGCTCTCAGAAAACCTGCAATTAGATGCAGAGCTGACACTGGAAAAAGCGATGACAAAAGTAAGACAAAGCGCAGCAGTGAAGAAACAGCAGCCAGTGCTACGTGGGACAGAACAGGCAACCGGGAGTGTCGTCGAGGCTATAGGCCTACAAAAAAAGAGCTTCAGGGGCCGTCCATGGCAAGGCAAAGAGAAGAACTCATGGAAAGATTCCAAAGAGAGTCCATCAATGGGATGTGGCAGATGTGGAAATGTTAAGAAGCATGCATGGCAAGACTGTCCTGCACGAGATGCAGAGTGCAGAAGTTGCCACAAGAAGGGTCACTTCGCTGTTAAATGCATGACAAAGAAAGTCCACAATATTACGGAGGCAGAAATTGAAAGTGATGAAGAGGAATTTGCATTTCTTAGTGAAGTGTCATCTGAGAGCTCTGGTGAGTGGAATGAATTACTACAGCTAAATGGGGAAAAGACTGTGTTTAAATTGGACACTGGAGCAGCAGTGACGGCAATCCCAAGCAAGGCATTCTCAACTAAACAACATGGAGCGCTGCAGCCCCCAGGTAAAGTGTTATATGGACCAGGAAATCACAAGCTAGATGTGAGAGGACGCTTTAAAGGAAAGCTTAGCATTAAAAACAGAGCCACTGAACAATATATTTACGTGATTGAGGGACTGACCAGGCCATTGTTAGGCCTTCCTGCAATTGAGGCTCTTACTCTAATACAGCGTCTCCACACTGTGCAAGTGGAAAAGCAGGACTTTGTTGCGTTGTACCCCACAGTGTTTCATGGCTTAGGGAAATTAAAGGAGCCCTATAGAATCGAATTAGAGCCAGGAGCCGTCCCATATGCTCTGTCTACTCCTCGGCGTGTGCCATTGCCGATGCATGACCGAGTGCAAACAGAGCTTAAGCGCATGGAAGACATGGGTGTGATTTTTAAAGTGACACAGGCCACACCATGGTGCGCGGGCATGGTCATAGTGCCCAAGGCTCAAGGCAAGATAAGGCTGTGTGTAGATCTGACACGCCTGAATGAGTGGGTGTGCAGAGAGAGACATATCCTACCAGCGGTAGACCATACACTGGCTATGCTTGCGGGGGCAAAGGTGTTTACGAAGCTTGATGCAACTTCGGGGTTTTGGCAAATCCCCTTGCTGGAAGAGAGTTCACTCCTGACAACATTCATCACGCCGTTTGGGCGCTACGCATTCAAACGTCTTCCTTTCGGAATTTCTTCGGCACCTGAGCATTTTCAACGGCGTATGTCACAAATGCTGGAAGGCTGTGAGGGGGTTGTATGCCATGCAGACGACATCTTAGTGTATGGAGTAGACCGCCAGCAGCATGACACCCGACTGCACCAAGTGTTAAGCAGGCTCAGAGAGGAGGGCCTGACTCTGAACGATAAATGTGAGTTTGCCAAGGACAACATTATGTTTTTGGGCCACCATGTCTCAGCTGAGGGCGTAGCTCCGGATCCAGGCAAAATCAAAGCCATTGTGGAGATGCCGGAACCAAAAGATGTGGAAGGCGTGAGGAGATTGATGGGCATGGCGAACTATCTAGGGAAGTTTTTGCCTCACCTCGCTTCATACACACGTCCTCTTAAAGACCTTCTGAGTGACAAGAATGACTGGTGTTGGGGAACACCACAGAAAGAGGCATTCGAGAGGCTGAAAACTGAGCTGAGCTCACCTTGTGTATTAGCTCCCTACTCACCGACAGCAGACACATGTGTGTCAGCTGATGCCTCATCTTTTGGCCTAGGGGGCGTCCTGACTCAACGCCAAACGGATGGAAGATGGAAGCCCATCGTATATATCTCCAGAGGCTTATCAGACGCCGAAAAAAATTATGCTCAGATAGAGAAGGAGGCGCTGGCCGCCACATGGGCCTGTGAACGTCTGTTCTCCTACCTCCTAGGTCTCAAGTTTAGGCTAGAGACAGATCATAAGCCACTAGTACCTCTACTGAGTGTTAAAGCACTAGATGAGCTTCCACCAAGAGTCCTCAGATTCCGCTTGAGACTCCTGAAGTTCAACTTTGAAGTTGTACATGTTCCCGGTAAGCAGTTGATTACAGCGGACACTCTGTCAAGAGCACCGGTTACTCACCCAGCCACACAGGAGGATAAAGACAACGAAGAGGATGTCAAAGTGTTCGTAGATGCGGTCATCAAAAGTCTCCCAGCTACAGAGACAAGGTTAAAGGAGATTGAAGACAAGCAAATAGCGGACCCAGTCTGTGCAAAGCTGAGGGAATACTGCTTGACAGAGTGGCCTCAGAAATATGCCCTCCCACCAGAGCTGGGGCCCTATTGGCCAGAAAGAGAAAGCCTAACACTGGCTGGAGGGTTATTGCTCAGGGGCCATAGGATCGTCATTCCACGCTGCAACAGACAGCAAGTTCTCAAAGATCTACACAGTGGACATCAAGGTATCGTAAAGTGCCGTGCACGGGCCCGCCAGTCAGTTTGGTGGCCGGGCTTGTCGGTACAAATCAGCCAACTGGTAGAGAATTGTGACATCTGTTCTCAACACAGGGCAGAGCACAGAGAGCCCCTGATGACCACCCCTGTACAGAACAGACCCTGGCAGCGGGTCGGGTCAGATTTATTCTTTTGGGAGAAAAAGATTTATCTCCTAATAGTTGACTATTTTTCACGCTACATTGAGGTAGCTCAACTCAATGTTGCCTCTTCCAATACGGTGATCGCAGCCTTGAAGGACACCTTCAGCAGACATGGAATTCCACAGACAGTTGTGTCGGACAATGGACCACAGTACAACTGCACACTTTTCAAAGACTTTGCCAAAGAATATGGATTCACACATATTACCAGCAGCCCAAGATACCCACAAGCCAATGGGGAGGCGGAACGGGCTGTGGCTACGGTAAAAGGACTGTGGAAAGGTGGAAGCGAGAAAACCAAGGCCCTGTTGACATACAGGGCCACTCCTCTGGAAAATGGCTATTCCCCAGCCCAACTCCTCATGGGGAGACAACTACGCACCACTATACCGCAGGTTCCAGTACACCTCAACCCGCGCTGGCCAAACATTAGAGGAGTCAGAAAGGTGGAGACACGGGCAAAGGAGAAACAACAGCGTATTTACAATCGTCGTCATCGGGCCCGGCCTCTTACAGCCCTACAGCCTGGCCAAAGCGTCTGGTTACATCGAGAGAAGACCCAAGGGACTGTTGTTCAACAGGCTCCAACGCCTAGGTCCTACATAATACACACAGAGGAAGGCCAGGTTCGGAGAAATCGTGCACACTTGCGCACAGTACACAGCCCTCAACCTCAGGTAACACACAACATACCTGTCACAACCACTGAGACGGGTCCAGCTGATACACACAGGCACACTACTCACGACATGCCAGTCTACAAACAGCCTGTTTCGAAGGACAGACCTTATGTGACCTCATCAGGCCGAGCATCACGCCCACCAGAGCGTATGAACTTATAAAAGACAAAAAGGGGGGAAATGGTGATTCTGCACATGTTCTGTGAAGTGTGGGGTGAATTTAGTTTAATTTTGCAATGAGACATTGTGTTTAGTTTTGCAATGAGTAATTGAAAATGATATCTTCCTCCATAAAGATTTGAATGTAATTGAAGTTCTCACTAAAAGAAGGAGGTGTTCTGTAAACAGGGTTTACATGTGTGTACTGACCCCTGTTGGGGGCGCTCGGGGGTTTTCCGGGGTTACTACAGTAAAGACAACTTATGCATCAACCTCGTGTCTTCATTGTTTACACCTGTTAGTTATATTCGTAACGTAACAAAAACTGCTTTTAAGTGAAACAGTAAAGATTTGCAATGACCCAAATGAATGTATTTTGGATTAGGGCTAATTATGTTTTTATTTTTGATTAAGGCTAAATACCATTTTTACAATGCATTAAAAAGGGATGAAAAAGGGATTTCAATTGATAAATTGAGTTAATTTAACCCAGCTAGTCAATGTCCATGGGTCAACGCAACTCAAATACTGGGTTTGGAAAACCTGGCAAATGTGGTAATTTTAACTAGAAGCTCTGTTGATGAAACCCAGCAGTTTGGGTTGAATCTATACCCAATATACAGTGTGAATTATACTCAGCATAATATATACTTATAACCCAACACATTGGTTATACCTTTACCCAGTCGATTGTGGCAATTTGACTACCGTTGTGTTAATATAACCCAGCGTTTTGGGTTAGAATCATACCCAACCTGCTGGGTTTAATCTTCTACCCAGTGAATTGGGTTAGTATAACTAATGTTGTGTTGGTCCAATAGTTAACCAGCAGCTGGGTTAAGGTTGGGTTAAATCTAACCCAACATTTTTTAGAGTGATTCTTTACATATATTTGATCTAGTCTTAAATAGTATTATTTTTTTATTTTTCCTTCTATTCTTTTTTTTATTTAATTGATTTGTATTAGATATTCTTGCACTTTTACGTTTATGGGTTTTGTTGGATTATCCCGTCGGGGGTTGGGGGGTTGGGGAAGGAGAAAAGAAACTCTCTAAAGAAAATTTAAACTGTAAGCTTGAAGACTTGTATCCCTGTACAATCTGTATGATCTTCTTTTGAGAAAGAAAAACTATATTAAAAAAAAAAAAAAAAATGGCATTACGGTTATGGTTATGTCAAGAAAAAAAGAAAGTCATACAGCATAAATACTAATTATAGGAATAGACAAAATCATCTGAACAGATATTAGCAGACAGTCACAGTAACAACTAGATCTACCGCCCGCTCAGTCCTGCAGCACATTCTCTCCACAAAAATAAATCATGCTTGTCAATTTTTTTCCAATTCCTACTCCATCCCGTACTACAACTTTTATGTATGTAAATGAGTGTGTGCATGTGTGCCTGCTTTTGTGTTTGTGTGTGTGTGTGTGTGTGTGTGTGTGTGCGTGCGTGCGTGCGTGTGTATTCCTGCATGTGTGTGATTGTCAGGTTAATCATACACATGAAATTTGGTGCAGTTCGTAACATCTCATCTGAAGATAGGGGCAATAAAAGCAGAATAATATAGCATTTTCGTTTTTTTACCATGGGGGTGCAAATTACAAATGACTGCTTATAAGCTACTGTAAGTTGATGCGGGCTCCCTAAACCAACATACCATAAACATTTTGTCATCCTCGGTGCTACGGTTTAGGTAGCCTAGGCTACTGTAGTTATTTGGGAAAAACTGGGCCAGTGCGGGGCCCCAGTGGTGCTCGTTAGCCTGGAAGTGAACCGGGCATGTCAGTACCTTTCCGGAAATGTCGCTGTTGCAGCTGCCAACGCTATAACAACACTTTATTAACATTTCTGGAAAGGTACGGACTCGATTAAATTCATTCTGGACTCTCTATCCGACCACATAAAGGCGTGGAGATACTTCGGTTTGGCTTTAGGGATCCTCTACTCACTACCACGTAAGTGTATTGTTTGGAACAGTAGAAGAGGTATAAAAATAGCGTTTTGTAGCGGCGAAATGACATGCCCGAGTCACCTCCAGGCTAACGAGTTTTGGCTAAAAACGGTGAGCTCGAACTTTCTCAAAATACATCCGAATGACATGATTTTGGTGTCAACTCAACGTATTTACTCCCAATAGTCCGAAAAATTGATCTAAAGTGCATTTCACTCCGGATTATCCCTTTAAGTCCTCCCACCAACCAAACAGGTACAGTATTTAAAATGAGACAAAATAACACTACTTGAATTGTTGGAAAAAGGTATAAAAAACTTGAAATATTTACTTCAATAGCCAGTGAGACTCTCTTCAAGGATCTCATCTCCATGGTTGCCAATAGCAAGGCTGCTGTTTTTAGCGTGCCAGTGCTGACAGGACAGGCCATCCTAGCCTCCATCTTGCCATCCTACAGAGCCTACCGATGTGCCGAATGAGGCCCAGTGACAAATATCACAGCACCTAGCGATCACACTAATTTAAAGAGAAACTATGCAGGACTGGCGATTTCATTTCCGGTTTCGGTTTTGTTTTTCATTGTCGCTCGTTTTATGCTTGCATATTTCTCTGCAGAGCTTCCCCGACAGCTTTAGCATGTATATTTATACATATAGGCTATATATAAATATATAAATTGCAAGCGTGGTTCTTCTTGTTCTTTGCGCATCTCAGACTTCCAGACGTAAACAAGGAGTGATCGCCTCCTGGACAAACTGCATGGCTGCAATAGACCCTTTTCACGCTAACGTCAGACACTTTCCGCTTTGAAGCTTTGCTGGGTATCAGTTCATCCAGCGTAAGCAAAAGCTATGGTGATACGGTTACAGTTCTTGAGGTAAGATTAATATTTCAGGTGTATTTATTATCTTCATTTTCCTTGTTATCGTTGGCGATCATTGCCGTCACGTAGCTGCCTTGATTTGAGAGTAAAGTCAGTAGCTTAAATTAATACAGTATATAGCAGCAACTTCAGCTAGCTTCACCAAAGATTAAGTTGGTTTGATATTGGATATTCGACAGAGATTTAAAATAAGGAACAGTCTTTCATTGAGTATCCGAATATCCAACATCAAACCAACTTGCTAACATGTTAGCTAGCTAAAGTTGCTGCTATGTATAGCACGGGTCTCCTAACGTTAGGACTAACGTTATGCTCAGTTATCGTTTGCAATCATTGCTCTCGTAGCTGCATTGATTTGAGAGTAAAGTTAAATGACGTTATGACTGTATATTACTGCTACTGGACGAACTGATACCCAGCTGCTGACATCACGTGAAAAGGGTCTATAGCGGATAGGGACACAGGGGGCGGGAGGAAATATTACTGTTTTCGATAAAACTGGTCAGTCAAGCAAAACAACGATTTCTAAGCGATTTTATGACTATGAAAAAGATGGGTCTCTTTAAGACCCCTATGCAACATTTTCAACTTAACAGTTTAGAAATCATAGTGATGATTAAATGACCTGGTGAGAATGACAGCTTTCTCTGCCCCCCCCTACCATGGGAAGATCTGCACTAGTCTCCCAGCAAGTGTCTGAGTCAGAAAATCCTGTGAGAAGCGAGAATGAGCATGAAACCAGAGCCCGTCTACGGAGAGCCTTGCCACTCGCTATTAAGTCCCATTGTAACGACTTATGGTTGCAGTTCCACCAAAATTCCACTGGGGGCGGTCGCCTGAGTGCAGAATGAATGGGAGCCTATGGAGCTAGACGGCTAAATTTGGCTCTTTCACCCAATTGTCGTTGAGAAATCTCAGATTTGAATGTAGTTTTTGCAAGTTCAACATGGGTTTCAGGTCAAAAGTTGAATGAACGTACTTATGTCCTTCCGATTTCTTACAGGTTGAGTTGTTGTTGCCCATACCACGCTAGCATTCTGCTAATGAAGCTTGAGTGTATGACGTCATTTACATTTTAAAAGACGTTCTAAAGCAAAAAAGTGACTCTTAAAATTCAAACACCTCGCAATACGTCATTTCTTTGCATCCCCTTTCGAAAACAACATTCAAATTAATTGACAAAAATTTATATTTTGAGAAAAGTGGATTTTGAGGGGTATTGCTCCATAGACCTCCATGCATTCTGCACTCCAAATGTGAGCGCCTCTAATGGAACCAGCGTGGAACTGCAACCATTTCAAAACCGGAAGTATAACGACAGTGGCAGTTCTCCCCTTATTAGACATTCTCTGATGAAACACAAAATGCTTAAAATCCTCTGGACATACACACGCCCCCCTTAAGCATTAAACATTTTTTTAGATGTTTATCAGAGCCAGCAAAAAGGCCTAAGAGATATGGAGTGAGAATTGTCTCAAAAAGATTTAAATGTATATAAAACGATATATATACATATACATACATTTATAAATATCCAAATACAAAATAGAAATATACAAATGTGACACACAAATAAATGAACTAATTTATATAGATAAACCTGCTTTTGTAAATATATTTTAGAGATTTGAAAATAAATATGCTTGACTTTGTATGTGGAATCTGCATTTGTGGATCTCCATTTTGCTTTTCTCTCGACGAGGTAATTTTGAGACATTCCTACCGCACACCAAGATCCACAAATAAATACCACTCGATTTGAATGCGAATACGTACAACCTCCACTGAACAACCAGCAGATGGCAGTGTTGTGCAAAGGCGTTGTGCAACGACAGCTAGGCTCTGACTGTCCTCAATCGCAAATAGAAGATCAACATGGAAGCGACCGGTGGATTACCTGGATGGGTAAGTAGTGTTTGTTACTTGTGTGTATTATAGTGGATTTTTTTCTACAGAGACATGTTTACTTGGTCAGTGTGCAAACGTTAGCAGGTGTTGACTCGACGTCTGCGAGTGTTAGCCGCAGTGATTAAATTGGGCCGGGGCTCTCCGGGGCTGAGCCCCGGCACATAAGCTCATGCGGGACTATGACACATGATCACAACTCATAAGCAACGAACCTTTTTCACGCTTTTCAGTTCTGATTTAACAATCTATTTTTAACAATTGACAAAAACCGTCTAGTTTTCCTGATAGCAAGACGACCTCTCAAAGCATTCGCGATCAGAGATTCTAGAACACTAACACTTCTCTTCTACTACGTTCGCGACTGATTTGATACTTGCTCCTCAGCGAGTAGTTGAGGCTAGTGGTGTGGCACGTTTATCTGTGCTGCCCACCGCGTTCTACGCAACTGTACCTGGAAAGAGCTTGCTAACTAAAGTCATAGTGCTCACTAAAATCATAAAGGAACACTGCAAAACACTAATCTCTTATATGATCCCAGAACGATTTTCTTCGACTTGTTAGTGTTTTGAACATGTATTTTATCTAATGACACAGAAAGCATAAAGAATTGCATCCAAATATCCTTGTCATGCACTATACAACTTTGTTTCACTCGCATAAAACCGTGAGAATGAAGGCTAATCACCCTCACGTATTTCTTAAAGCGACAGGCACTCAATTGCACACACCACTAATGTGCAATCAATTAGAGACCTACACAGTACACACCCCATTAAAGATATGACTAAGTGTAATAGTCTTGAAATCAGTACACAAATGACAAAACATTTTTAGCTACTAGTAATTATGTGTGTGTGTCTGTTTGTGGAGGGATCAATATTTACACCAACATATTGAACATTTCTCCATGCTGATTTTTCACCTTAACATTGTGACAAGATTTTAAATATTATGGCTCAACCTACCTCTGTAAAGTCAGCTAACAACCCATTAAAATGCACTAGAATGTAACAAATAACATGTATGATAGTAAAAAAAATTCTGGGGGAGGACCCCCAGACCCCCAGACCCCCACAGAATTTTCTTCAAAACAATATACACAATAATAAACAATAACAATACGGTATGGGGGGCAATATGGTATGGTTATCAAATTAGAGGGTATTTTACAAATGTATATTTGGGCAGGCCGGAGGCGGGTACGGGGCAGAGCCCCCCCACATAACCAATCCCAATTTAACCCCTGGTTAGCCGGGTAAGATAGCAGCTAAATCCCAGGGGCCGGTTGCACAAAGCACCTTAAGTTTTGTTCCTTAAGTATCAACCTTAAGGCTTCATTTCTCCTTAGGTAGGAATTTGTTTAAGGGCGTTGCACAAAATTTCTTAAGTGGTATCCTTAGGTAAGGAACTCCGTTAAGTGATTTACTGCATTCAAAGGGGTTTTCTGGCACAAAAATTCTACAGTTTCCACGGTGACCTACCTGTAGCCTACCTGTGCCATTAGAACTAGTAATATACCTGTCATATCAACTGTCAACTGTCAAAGCGTCAAAAAATGGAGGACAAGAAGGCAAGAAAGCCAAATTGGACGTAGGAGGAAAAGGTCATTCTTCTCGAAGAATATAACAAACGAAAACACATCATAAAAAGTAAATTTGATCCGATAATAACATCACACAAAAAGCAGAAATGTTGGGAGGAGATTACGGCGAAAATAAATGCAAGAGGACTTGTGAAGAGGACCAAAGACGAGGTAGCAAAGAAATACGACAACATGACGGTTCTGGCGAAGAAAGAAATAATTTCTTACAGGAGAGTACTGAAGGGTACAGGTAAGAATAACTTTACACTTCCTTTTAGCCTAACTAATGAGCAATTTAATTGCCGATGGTCGATGGATTGTTTCGTTAACAACCGCTAACTTTAGGACCTCGCTGTCTAACTTCAAGTTATTAAGTTTGATTACTGCCAATAGACAATGAAATTTCTCTTCAGATGGCTTTCATAATAAAGAGGATATTTTTCTCTAACCAATTTTCTGTTTGTGGTTGTTTTCTTTACGTTTAGGCTGCATTCAATTAGAGTAAAAAAGTTTGTGCACATCCCAGGTCAAGGTGCCGAACAAGGCTAAATCATAAAAAATGAAAAAAGGTTCGCACACTTGAAATCCTTCTTTTTAGTTTTATTTTCTTTTCTTTAGCACAGAATAGTAATGACGTTTCGACCGCGTGGTTTTCTTCAGATTCAACTTCAGGAACATAGTGATTGACTTTACACCTGGTCTGCAGGGGTGTGGCTTCTTTTAACCCTTACTACTCCTGCAGATATTTCTTTTTCATGTAAACTTTTTAAATCTTTCTTCGTATATTCCCGGTCAATGCTTGTTGTCTCTTCTCCAGCACCAAATAAAGAGTCTTTCAAAAACATCCTTTCGTAATCCTTACGTTTAGGCTACCTTATGATTATGGATTATAATGAATTTCATCAACCGCATCAAATTAATGTTAACGTTAGCTATCGATAGCTAGCTAGATGCTAGTTTGTCGACAATAGTGTACTCGGCAGCTGCTTTCATCTTTCAAACGTGTAGGCCTATTTCACAACGTTAACAATTTTATTTAATTGTATTATTTTATTTTATTTATCTATCAGGTGGTGGATCTCCTCCAACTCCACTCTCAGTCGAGGCTGAGATGGTTGCCGACATCATAGGTCGCGACTCACCAACTATCATGGGAATCGCTGGCGGAGGAGAGTGGTGTGGAGGTGGAATGGTAGGCTATTCATTTTCTCTCATTTAAGCCTATCCATGACATTACCTTAAATTGCATAATTGCATTATTAAGCTACGTTACACTTCAGAACCTCCACAGTGACCTGAACGAAGAGATGGGTGAAGGTGCATGCACATCTGAGAGCGCAGCAGCCCATTGCATTTCAAAGAGGCCACAAGTCACAGAGTAAGTTAGGCTACATATTCCATTGTCTCACTACCGGTATATGATCATACACATTGTACAATCCTATTTAAACATGTTTATCTATTGACGTAGACCAATAACATATTTTTTGCAACCATCTCCAGTGATCTGGATGAAGAGCCAGCAAAATGAGATGCCTGCAAGCCCTTGCACAGCGGCCACCAACCGTAGGAAGAGACCGAAAGCGGCAAAGTAAGTTCTGTCAGACCACTTAAGTAAAAAATACACAAGATAGAAATATCTTTAGAACCAACTTTATTTGTATTTGGCGGTATGGCTCTGTTCAGAGGAAATTCCCTGTCTTTCAATGAGTTAAAGCCAAGACAGGGAACAGCAGCTGACAGCGGGCTTGACTGCGCGGCCTGCCAGAACTAACGCAGAATGCTTGATTTATTTATAAATGGCACTGTTACAAACAATAGCCTTTAACCCTTATCACATGTTTGAATCATTGACTGACCTAACTTGAAGCCTAAATTGTTTATTCTTTTCATTGCAGAGACATCGAACAAGCGGACCCTGGCCACGAAGTACTAGCACTTCAAAAAGAAGTCTTGCTTCTCCAAAAACAAAAACTGAAAATGGAAATTGAGAATTTGGCAATTGAAAAAAAATATTTAAATAATCAAAGTGTTCTGCTACTTCACAAACTTAACAAATTGGCCGATGAATCAATCACATTATCTGTAAATAGTTTAGAAGAATAAACACAAATAATAAAGCATTATGGATCATTAAACTGATTGTTTTTATTATTAATATTATTATTATTATTGACCAACAAAGTGATTGGTCAATTGAGGCTATATGCCACGGTAGGCATTAGGCCTAATTTAGCCTAATTAAAAAAATGGTTGACGATAGCATCCCTCACAGCATTGCCATCATCTTCAGGTCCACCATCCTCTTCCACCTCTTCCATGACGTCTTGCTGCTCCTCCTGCTCTGGGAAGCCCTTGGACATGTTGAAAAGGACCACACATGCTAGAATGATTTTGCATGCCCTGCCTGGTTCCACTCGAAGCTCACTGTGTAGGCAGTGGAAACGCCTCTTGAGCTGCCCGTTGACCCTCTCAATTATTGCTTTTGTTTTGCAAAAGCTGAAGTTGTATTTCTCCTGTTGGGAATAAAGACAGATCACATATCAGTCAGGGGAAGAGCTGCGCTTATATGCCTTATAGTTTTTACCCATTCCTTTATTCGCGCAATAGGCCTATAGCTCGGGCCTATCGCGTTCAAATAGCATAAATTGAAGTAAACTTACCTGGGATCTGTTTCTGGGATTTCTAAATGGTGTCATCAGCCATGAACGACATGGGTAACCGCTGTCCCCAAGTAGGATACCTTTGTGCGTCCCTTCCTCAAACTCTTTTGCAAGGTTGCTCTCCTGCAGTATCCCTGCGTCATGTGCGTTTCCAGGCCACCGCGCCACAACGTTTATTATTTTATTTTCATGATTACAAACTAGCTGTACATTGATCGAATGGTAGTTTTTCCTATTTACAAATTGATCTTCATAATTGACGGGAGCTTGGATCCTAATGTGGGTGCCATCTATCACTCCACACACTCGGGGGAAGCCAGCAACATCGAAGAAATGTGCCGCGATGTCATTCTCCTTGACTCTTGTTGGAAACTTCACGACGTCGTTTACCAGTCCGGCGAGAGCTTTAGAGACCCGGTGGATTACGCGGCACACAGTCGATTTATGAATGTGGAAAATGTCAGATACGACAGACTGAAATGATGCAGGCGCGTAAAACCGCAAGGCAATCAGTAGTTGAAGTACGCCAGGCAGAGCGCAGCTCCGGGACGTAGCATGGTCCAACATTAGACGGTCGGACAAATGACCAATTGCCTGCCGGCCAAATCGGTAATCCATCACCAATTGTTGGTCTGTAAGGACGTCCAATGGATTCTCCCGGTCGCGGAACACCCGTCTTGGGATACGCTGATTACGAATTACTGCAATGAACTCTGCCATCTTTTCAGCGGAGAGATAGTTAAGGTAGCGTTAAGGGAGCTGTAGATTTTTCTCCTTAGGTAACTGTCTAAGGTCTTTTGTGCAACGGTTTTAACGAACTTTAAGGGATTTCTTAAGTATAACACCAAGTTAAGGAAAAATCTTAAGAAAACCTTAAAGAGGAACAATGCAGGATTGGCGATTTCATCTCTGGTTTCGGTTTCGTTTTTCGTTTTCGCCCGTTTTATGCTTGCATATTTCTCTGCAGAGCTTCCCCGACAGCTTTAGCGTGTATATTTATACATATATAGGCTATATATAAATATATAAATTGCAAGCGTGGTTCTTCTTGTACCTTACGCGTCTCTGACTTCTAGATGTAAACAGCAGACGATCGTTCATCAGAAAGTTGCAAGGTTGTAATAGCGAATAGGGACACTAGGGGCGGGAGGAAATGTGACTGTTTTTGATAAAACTGGTCAGTCAAGCAAAACAACGATTTCTAAGCGATTTTATGACTATGAAAAAGTTGCATAGGGTCTCTTTAAGGAGGATGTTTTGTAGCCTGACTCTCGCCAGACCCTTGTAGTTACGCCATGCTCCACCAGAGGCGTTTCGCTGAGCTCCACACAAGGGTCTGGACGCGAGGGCAATCCAAACCCCTGCCAGTGATCAAAAAATGAGCAACCAATCAGGAGCGCCGAAGCGAGTGTTTGATTCAAATAACAATGGCGGCACGCAGCGAGGAGTCTTGTGCTGACATTGATTCTGCTATTTCAACCGTTTTGTCGAATCTATCGAGTATTCATTCTCAAGATTAACAGAGAATAGTTTTGAAGACATTTATTGGTGGCAAGGATGTTTTTACTCTTCTTCCGACCGGGTTTGGCAAGAGGTTGAAGAAGCCTAGTATGTCATTCAAGATAACAGGCAAGTGGTTTATCAAATCACATGCGAGGATGTTTTACAAGGACCCGCCTTCAGAAATACATCTCCTATGGAGAAGTCCCAGATCCTTGTGTGAAGCAGACAGCGAACTACAGGATCTGGCGAAAGTCAGGTTAGATGTTTTGTGCAACTGACTTAACTTTAAGGTTACCTTAAGTCAGATTTTAAGGGAAAACCTTAACTTAAGGTGCTTTGTGCAACCGGCCCCAGGTCCCTACAAAACGAAACCAATCAAGCTAATTGAGCCCCAGCTAAACTGTGATAACGGAATAAGTAAAGACGGTTATCGTTTTCATCGGAAGGCAGTGTTGTCCACACACTCGTATGCTTGTTACTTGATGAAAACTATAGACCCCTTCACAACGGATAAACATTCGGAGTGGCGTGACGTCACTGGCGGCAGAAAAGTTAGACGGCTATTGAAAAGCACTAGTAACGCGGCTAAAATTAGTCCGTAATTAACCTTTGCTGAAATGGCAGCAACGATATAAAACAGTATGTACATACACTCAGTGTACGGGATTGGGAGGATTATTTGAAAAAACTTTGAAAAAACGTACGTTATCAGGTGGGATCATTCTGACAGATCCCCATTCTAAGTGAATGGAAAGAAGACGTAGCAAGATTGCCCTCCGTTGAATGGCCAGATATTACGTTATTGAAAAACCGAGCGTATACAGTAAGGAGAAGTTGCGGGTGTATAGATCATTGGATATATAACTATGTCCCAAATGGTCATGTCTAAGATTTACAATACAATGACATATCGGATAAGTTTTGTGTTGTCGCTGATGGCAGTTGATGGTTGTTTTGCCGCCAGTGAACGTAGTGACGTAGGCCCAGCAGGGGTCTGTACATTTAGCTAGCATGGTTAGCAATGCTAGTTAACATGTTGCTAGTTTGACACAAACTTTACTGTCTATGGCAGTGGTCCCCAATTAGTTTTCCCCGAGGGCCAAATTCTGTACAGCAAGTGAGGCTGAGGGCCAACAAATCCCCCCCCCCCCCCGAAATCTGTGTGATACGGCAGGTTAAAAACTATTTATTATTACTAGTAATAGCAAACAAACAATTGTACACATTTGCTAATTGAAACTTAAAGCATTATCAGCTGCCACACATTTATCTAGGCCTAAGTGCCTGATGTGAACAGAGGCAAACTGTGGACAATTATATGGAAGCATATGAGTTCCATAATTCAAATGAGAATGCATTCTGCAATATGCAATTCTAAAAGACATTACATTAGGCAATTGCTAATTCATTATGCAATTTAATATTACAATTTGCAATACTTTCTTTCAAACTGCATTTTAATATACAAAGTGACAATGCAATCATCAAATCAATTTGATTTATTTTGGTTAAAAATTTGAATAAACATGGATTGAATTGCATTCCATTTTGCCATGGTACTTTAGTCTCAAAATTCAAATGGCAATTCATTTTGCATTTCAATTTTCAATATTCAGTTTCATCTTTTAATTGTCAATTACTTTTGCAATGTAATGTTCAAAATTCAATGTAGAATTGAATTATTTTTTAATTTTTTAATTTATTTGATTTTTTTTTAAAAATGTTTTTAAAAAAAATATTGAAAACATTTTGAATATTTTTTGGCAAAAAGTTTTGCCCGGTTTGCAGAAATAGCGCCCCCGTTATTGCATAGCACTTTGTCACGCTCTTTGTGTCTCAAAATTCAAATGGCAATGGCAAACGCGATTCCAAAACACTTTGCAATCTGTCAGCCTCCCATCACCCATGGCGGGAACTACGTCACGTCCGTGTTTATCTCGCATTGGTCAGTCTTCTCTTTAAGGCGGGTCTTGGGCAGGGCGGCTGACGGCCTCCAGGTAGAGAAGATAACATAAAAGAGAAATTGTCGCTGACACAGTAGCCTACTGCTTGAGGTGATGGGCAAGAACAGTCGCTCAGCTACTGAGGGAGGCAGGCGTGTGTGTGTGCGCGTGCGTGCGGAGACCTTGATCCGACCGTGCGCCACCCCCTCCAGGAGCGTGTATCAGGGTGAAGCGTGAAAAATAGCACACAGGTAGCCAGGGGAGCTGATCGAGGGAGCTGGCAGCCCAGGGCCCTGGAGCTCATATCTGGGTGCAGCGTTTGCTCCTCTCAGCCCGGAGGACTGCTCCAGATTAACGACCATAGACAGTAGGCTAAGATAGGCTACTGACAGGGCTAACACAGGGCTACTAACAGGGCAGGGCTGTTAATGACAGGGCAACATGTTTCATTCACACTCAGGCACTCCTGGTCTGACCACGACCGTCCAGCTGCAGCCTGCACTGTCAGAAAGGAAGCGTAGCCACGTCCTGAGATATCGATGGCTTTGCCCCAAACGAGGAACGTGCATCGTTCTTTTCACAAATACACCATATTTGTAAGCAAATAAAGTGGTTTACTTAAGATTACTCAGCGTTTTATCAACGTTTGGTCCGCGAAAATATTCTCGCTGCAACGGTAGGGAACCCGCCGTCATGTCATCCGGCACAAGCTTCCTTGGTACACTGCTGTCATAAGCATTACGGTTCCCCATTGACTCCCATTGATTCTGACAGTCAGAATCAATGGGAGTCAATGGGGAACCGTAATCCTTATGACAGCAGTGTACCAAGGAAGCTTGTGCCGGATGACATGACGGCGGTGGTAGGGAATCGGTTGCGAGACTCGGTGAGACGTGATCATCCCACTGGATTGTTGTTTGTACAAACATTCAACATCCAAAACTATAACTGAAAAACGTCAACATTGACGAATGTAATACATTTGTGCTACGTTATAAAAATAAAACGTAGACACCTAGACATTAAAAGATGCACTTGCTAATTTGTGCTACATTCTTATCAACGATCAGTGAAAAACTACTTCCTCGTTTGGGGCAAAGCCATCGATATCTCAGCAAGTGACCACGCTTGCTTTCCGGTTCTGACCAAACGTTGATAAAACGCTGAGTAATCTTAAGTAAACCACTTTATTTGCTTACAAATATGGTGTATTTGTGAAAAGAACGATGTACGTTCCTCGTTTGGGGCAAAGCCATCGATATCTCAGGACGTGGCTACGCTTCCTTTCTGACAGTGCAGGCTGCAGCTGGACGGTCGTGGTCAGACCAGGAGTGCCTGAGTGTGAATGAAACATGTTGCCCTGTCATTAACAGCCCTGCCCTGTTAGTAGCCCTGTGTTAGCCCTGTCAGTAGCCTATCTTACTGTCTATGGTCGTTAATCTGGAGCAGTCCTCCGGGCTGAGAGGAGCAAACGCTGCACCCAGATATGAGCTCCAGGGCCCTGGGCTGCCAGCTCCCTCGATCAGCTCCCCTGGCTACCTGTGTGCTATTTTTCACGCTTCACCCTGATACACGCTCCTGGAGGGGGTGGCGTACGGTCGGATCAAGGTCTCCGCACGCGCACACACACACGCCTGCCTCCCTCAGTAGCTGAGCGACTGTTCTTGCCCATCACCTCCAACAGTAGGCTACTGTGTCAGCGACAATTTCTCTTTTACGTTATCTTCTCTACCTGGAGGCCGTCAGCCGCCCTGCCCAAGACCCGCCTTAAAGAGAAGACTGACCAATGCGAGATAAACACGGACGTGACGTAGTTCCCGCCATGGGTGATGGGAGGCTGACAGATTGCAAAGTGTTTTGGAATCGCGTTTGCCATTGCCATTTGAATTTTGAGACACAAAGAGCGTGACAAAGTGCTATGCAATAACGGGGGCGCTATTTCTGCAAACCGGGCAAAACTTTTTGCCAAAAAATATTCAAAATGTTTTCAATATTTTTTTTAAAAACATTTTTTAAAAAAAATCAAATAAATTAAAAAATTAAAAAATAATTCAATTCTACATTGAATTTTGAACATTACATTGCAAAAGTAATTGACAATTAAAAGATGAAACTGAATATTGAAAATTGAAATGCAAAATGAATTGCCATTTGAATTTTGAGACTAAAGTACCATGGCAAAATGGAATGCAATTCAATCCATGTTTATTCAAATTTTTAACCAAAATAAATCAAATTGATTTGATGATTGCATTGTCACTTTGTATATTAAAATGCAGTTTGAAAGAAAGTATTGCAAATTGTAATATTAAATTGCATAATGAATTAGCAATTGCCTAATGTAATGTCTTTTAGAATTGCATATTGCAGAATGCATTCTCATTTGAATTATGGAACTCATATGCTTCCATACAATTACCCATGTGGACATCCACCCATGGGTGTTGGAGGCTTTTTGAAAGTGGGTGGTACAGATCAGCAGAAAAAAACTGAGCTCTGCTAGATGCAACTTCCTCTATTCTGGTATATTTGAACAGGTTGTTAGATTAGACTTTTATCTTGCAAAGTAAAGCTTTTGATTCAATGACTAATTCTGAACCAGCTTTAATAACCACATGATAGGCCTAGTTAACCTTGCATGCAGTTGCCATGATCTGTTAAATTAATTTCTTTAATGTTTTGAATGCAGGCCCTGATTGGCTAATCGGGAGCTTCGGGAGAATTCCGTTAACGTTTTGGGGTAGTCTGAATGTCGTGATTGTTTCTGAAGCTCATTGTGCTGCGCTGTCGTGGCACTTCAGCAGAGCAGTCGCAGCCCCTTATCACTTTCCCAAATATTAATAAAGTAGCTCTCGCAAAAACTGTGCATTAATATTAGCAGTGGTTTATTGACACGGATTTAACGTAATCAAAACGAGAAGGATTTCGCTAGTGTATTGTAGCCACTTCCAGCGGTTACTTCAGCTAGAAATTGACTGCTCATTTGTCTGTGCGTGTGTGCGCTTATGCGTGCTGTGAGGACAGGCAATGAAAACCTGAGAATGAGATGGAGTTTCATTGTAGCATTTGTAATCAATTGGAATAAATTTGACATGGACGTCGGATATGAACAGTATGAAAAGTGAATGACTATCAGATGTTGTAACCCACTGAAGTAGAGAGATCGCTAATCACGCGTGGCCAACATGACTGTTTACCTTTGTTCAGACTTGACGTGGCGGGCCAAAAAAATACTGTGCGCGGGCCGGATCTGGCCCGCGGGCCGCCATTTGGGGACCACTGGTCTATGGGGTTGGGATGGGGTTATGGGGTGACCAGACTCCCGTTTTCTCAATGCAAACGTACATAGGCGCAGTGATATCGTACGCAGCATCTGAAAATAGTCCCCATAGACAACAAGCAGTAGTAGGGCCAGTAGTTTGCAAGTTGCCTTGATTATTACGCCAGATGAGAGTGTAGTTCCATGTCAAATCAGCCTAGAAAAACGCCAGGTTTCATTTTCAGTTGGTCTTATTGCACTTTCTAACTTGTGAGGAGACACGTTTTAAATAGGAAAATTACCAGAAATCTTAGTCACTTTTAAACATGAAGCTAGCAGGCGAGAAGCTAATGGTCTAATCCGATTTAATGATCTATGCTAGGCTGAAGCTTAAAGTTGTATCGCCAGACTCACAGAATGGCTGGATGAACGGGAACAAGGGAAATATCGATTGTTTTGCTCGAGGGGAGGTGGAAAATGAGCGTTTTTCCAAAAATGGCGGAATATCCCTTTAAATACCCCCCCAACACACACACACACACACACACACACGTGTACACTCACACACAGGCCCCAACCCTACATACACTTAGTACATAGTACACTGCCACTCCACCCCTGCCCCCCCCCCTACACACACACACACTTAACATTATACCCAACCATCACCTACCACACATGTGTTATTTTGAGTAATTGCCTGAAACATTTATTTATTTAATGTTTGGCTTTCTAGAACACATTAATGCAGTGATGGAAAGGCTGCACAACAAAGTTCATCGGGCTCTCCAACAAACACCTCTTGATCCTGACTTCTTAGAATTCGTTTGCACACAGGAGCTGGTTTTCATGGACATTATTGCCCAGCATGTTCCAGTGCCTCCAGGTCATGGACAGATCTGATGGAAAATGGACACCCAGTGGTCACAATTGGCAGCTTTCTGGGGGTCTCCCGTGCAACACTCTATATGCATGGCTGCCCATAACCTGCCTGGCAAACGAGCTCAGTACAGTAGGTGTTCAGATGCTGAGCTTGATGAACTGGTGTCTCAGGTAAAACAGTGGTGGCCACACTCAGGCTACAGAGCAATGAGGGGAGCACTTGGAAGACTAGGCCGTCAGGTTCAGTGGGATCGCATCAGGGCAGCAATGCACAGAGTGGACAGCCTTGGGGTTGTGTCAAGGATGACTCAGCTGGGATGTGTTGTAAGGCGCACATACTCTGTTCCATGCCCCAAGTACCTCTTTCATATTGACACAAACCACAAACTGATACGGTAAAGTAATACCTTTGTGGTGCTTAAATTGTTAATTACAGTATGTAAGATTTACAGATCTAAGTATTAACTGTTGTTCATCTTCTCATCTATTAGGTATAACATTGTCATATTTGGAGGCATTGATGGTTTCTCACGCAAGGTAAGAGGAAAGGATAGGTTAAGATTGTCTATCAATAACTATTGCTTAAGAGACAACATAAAACAGATACAGTAGGTAGCAAGAGCATGTACTAGGCCTGGTTCGATTCCCGACCAGTGGACCATGGTTGAAGTGCCCTTGAGCAAGGCACCTAACCCCTCACTGCTCCCCAGGCGCCGCTATAAGCAGGCTGCCATCTGTAATGGGTTAGTGTGTGCTGTGCACCTCACCTCGTGTTTCACTGTGTGCTGTGTAAATTCACTGATTCACGATTGGGTTAAAGGCAGAGATGAAATTTCCCTCATGGGACCCAAATAGTATAGATTATTGTTATTATTATTATTGTCCCACTAGTAGCCTAGTTCCAAGCAAGCCATACAGGTCAATGGCAAGATACCTGGCAAAACATAACCCATGTTACTAGTAAGATAATATGACCTTCATTAATTATGTGGTCGAAATGTTACAGATAATCTACTTGAATGCGGCTGACAACAACAGGTCCGACGGTTACATGCTGCCACTCAGACATGCCACCACTAAGACATGCTTCCATTTAGACATGCCTCTATTTCGACATGCTGCTATTTCGACATGCTGCCAATCCGACACATTTTAGTACCCCCATTCCGACAGTTTACAAATCCTATTTTTTTTCAAGTCAATTTAACGGACCCTATGAGCCCGACGGACGCAAAGTGCATCAGAAAACACACCCATTCTTCTCTGCTACATTGCTCCGCGATTATTAGTCACATCGAGATGAGACCTATATTGCATGAAAGGGCAGAACCGGGGCTTTCCAACGAGACTAGACACGTGTCTGTACGATCAAGTATGAAAATAAAATATAATCATGAATTTAATATAAAGTATATCATATTTACTTTCTATATTGCTCTGCGTTCACCCATGCAGCCACTGCTCTCGCTTGAATTACTCCGGGACCAGGCATCGTACAGACATGACACGCATATCAAATGAAAGAGGAGAAACAGAGCTTTCCATCGATACCAAACACATCGATCCTTTTGTGTTATAAAAACAGACGAAGTGACAAACAAATAAGAATGTCATATCTTCGGCTACCGCTAATTTCGTTTGATTTACTCGTGAAACCTTGGTCAAAAAGATATGGCTTGCATGTCAGATAAAAGAGGAGAGCTAGAGCTATCCACAGATACCAAATACAACCTTCTAGGCCATGAAACAAACGAAGTGACAGCAAAATAATAACTTAATTTAGCTCCACTTAGTCGCGATTAATGAGAACTTGCCATGTACAGAACTGCTTTCACTTCCCCGAGTCGCGCACGCAACAGACACATAACCATATATCAAGAATTCTTCACAATGACATTTTAAATGTGAATCTTTATTATTTTACACAGTTGGATATAGTTATGACATTAATAGCCTATTAATGACCTCATGTCGGAAAGGCACGTTGTTTGAAAAAAAAGTTAAATACCGCCACTGCGACCATGAAAAAAAAAAATGTCGGAGTGGTGGGACTTTTTCCCATAAAGAGACATGCCTCCACTACGACAATTGGACGTCAATGTCGGAGTGCTGGTATGTCGGAATGAACGGCGGATACCAGGTCCGACACTAACCTTGCCTTTTTCAGCCAGGCTGTTCAAGAGTTTGGATATCCTCTCAGGTAAATTTGCAGTGTGGTATGAATGACTGACTGTTTTTGAGGTGTGCAAATATTGCAATTCGTTGTGCTATTTCTTGTAGAGTGCGAGCAGATCATGGAGGGGAAAAGGTGGGTGTTGCCCGATTGACGTTCACCGTGTGCGGACCAGAGAGTGGGTGCTTTATTGCAGGAAAAAGTGTTCATAGAATGTATCATAAAGATATCGTATTGTTTTTTATTTACATATTTGTGTTGAGTTCACAAGTATATACACACTATATTGCCAAAAGTATATGAACTTCGGTCACATCCCATCCTTAATCTATAGGGTTTTTGATGATGTCGGTCCGCTCTTTGCAGCTATAACAGCTTCAACTCTTCGGGGAAGACTTTCCACAAGGCTTAGGAGTCTGTTTCTGGCTTTTTTGACCATTCTTTCAGAAGCGCATTTGTGAGGTCACACACTGATGCACAGTCATGTTGGAGGAGGAAGGAGCCATCCCCGAGCTGGGCTTGGTCCCTTAGTTCCAGTGAAAGGAACTCTGAATGCTTCAGCATTAACCAAGAGATTTTGGACAATTCCATGCTCCCAACTTTGTGGGAAGTTTGGGGATGGCCACTTCCTGTTCCAACATGACTGTGCGCCAGTCCACAAAGCAAGGTCCGTAAAGGCAAGGATGACAGAGTTTGGTGTGGATGAACTTGACTGGCCTGCATAAAGTCCTGACCTCAACCCAATAGAACACCTTTGGGATGAAGTAGGCCAGTCGCCTCGTCCAACATCAGTATGTGACCTCACAAATGCGCTTCTGAAAGAATGGTCAAAAAAGCCAGAAACAGACTCCTAAACCTCGTGGAAAGTCTTCCCAGAAGAGTTGAAGCTGTTATAGCTGCAGAGGGTGGACCGACATCATCAAAAACCCTATAGATTAAGGATGGGATGTGACCGAAGTTCATATGTGAGTCAAGGCAGGTGAGCGAATACTTTTGGCAATATAGTGTGTATCAGGGCTGTAGTACTCGAGTCCGGTTTTTTATGGTCTTGGACTTGTCTCGGACTCGCTAGTATCTGACTTGGACTTGTCTCGGTCTCGGCCACTGGTCTTGCCAAATATGGTTCTTGGTCTTGACCGAGTCCAGGTGTCTTTATTATGTTATGATATTCAAGGGAAGTAGGAGTACACTCTGTAATACTGGTCATTCTTGTCTTTGTCCAGAGTGAAGCTATTGTAATTTAGTTGCTCAAATGCCCTGTACTAGTACCTAGCAGTGGTAATAGTAGTGGATTGGTGTTTGTATCAGTTGTAACTAAGGTATCACCTTATATCATTCTGTTTTCTTTAGATTAGATTATGTGATATCAAGAGGAATGGTTATACTTACAAATCCTGGGTGGGTATTTAGATCAGCAAATAATAACCCAAAATGATTGTCTTTATACTGTCATGCATGCAACTTGTTTTTTTCTGTCCTGGACTCGGTCTTGACTCGGACTCGAATCTTTTGGACTCGGTCTGTCTTGGACTTGAACCTCTTTGGACTCGGTCTTGACTTGGTCTCGACCGGTCCTGGTCTTGGACTTGTCTTGGACTCGACAAAGGTGGTCTTGACTACAGCCCTGGTGTGTATATACTTGTGAACTCAACACAAATATGTAAAATAAAAAACAATACGATATCTTTATGATACATTCTGTCGGGAATACCTGTGGCTTTAAAAAACATCCACCTCCCCATGAGAGGGCTCAGCTTCGTGAACTCCCCCTCCATCAGTGAGACAATCTGGGATACGAAAAAGTCAATGATATCCCTCACTATGAAACATAGAGTAATTGTTTTTGTACTATATGTATCATAATACCTCTGCATGGCTGGCACTTTCTGGCACCATTATGACTTTCTTCCCCAGGCCTGCATGGGCTAGCTCCAGCTCCCTGGAGCCCTTTGGGGTCAATGTCGTTGGTCCAGGCAGGACAAACACTGGCAGGTGTATGACTCTAGGGGATCTGTCGGGGGGGTTAAATCTAGCCTTCCCTCTCTTTACAGGCCCCCCAGAGTACATACCAGGAAACTGTCTGAGATGAGAAAAAAGCAATAAAGTTTAACTATCAATTTCAGTGACACTGATCACATATTCATCAATACTTTGTTGGTCATACCTTTTCAAAGCGTTATTCATCCTGCTGGCAGGGCTAGCAGTGGAGAAAGGAGCAGGGGCAGAGGTAGGTATTGGGGTAGGGGTCGAGATGGGAGTGGGTGCTGGGTTAGTGGAGGAGGTAGAGGTGGGAACGCTTGACCTGGCCAACGCATTAAGAAGGGCGTTGGCCATTGTCTCTGCAATAAAAAAAATGGCAGCATTGATATTAGCATGGCAAGTGCAGCATCAGGTATGCTAACCCATTTGGGAGAGCCCTAAACTCTTGAAATTCACACTCTCCCAGTAAGTGGGCAGTGCTCATTGTGCACTGTAATGAAGCATCATACTGTACATGCAGACATCCTAACTGTGAAACCTTATCTCATGGAACACTCCACCTGCCTGCCCTCTACCAAACTCTACCATATAAGCTTTTATAGTCATTAATCAGTCCAGTCATAATTACATGCCCAGATGCAGTAAGCATGCAACGGCGGCCGAGGTGTCCTGACATAATGGACGAGGTGGGTGGACAACGAGACAAGCATACCGTATATGTATCCCTCTTTTACTGTCTATGATACAAAGACATTCACCTCTCAATGGTTGGGATGTCTACACTGACGAACAATCGTTAAAATGTCATCAGTTTAATTAACTTAAAATGTCAATGTTAGGGTGATTGTACACTGTTAAACAAAGCTTTGTCATAAACCAATATAGAGCTTTGCGTATTGGTGAATAATGTGTGGATGAGGGAAGCACATAGCTAAAACACCAGTTAGCTCCTACCTGTTTTGCCACTTTCCAGTTGGGAAAAAACAAAACGGGCGGGAGATTGGTATGACATATGGGCGAAACACGTAAAAAACGGGAGTGTTGGCAGCTATGAGTCAAACACGATAGGATCATAGTGTAGCAGAACGGGAATTAGTTCCTGTCTGTAGTGCCCCGTATACTAGCAGGTAATTGGTCAACCAATGGCTTGGTGGGAACTTTTGTATAGAGAATGGGAATGTGACGTCGCGGACATTTCGCGGTTGCGCCGCGGTGGCGTCTGGGATACATACGTGAGGCCACTTGTACGCTGCTGTCAATGCTGTACCATTGTAAACATCGTAAAACATTGCTAACTCGCTGTTTCTAACACTGTTTTTCACACATCATGGGACGAACCTGTTGTGTTGTTGGATGTAACGTCCGTGCCCACGATCGTCAGGTAAAAAAAATCAACAACGGAGCGTCTTTGTATTACTTTCAGGGTCTCACGTCCACTCTCCAGACGGTCTGTCATAGGGATCCATGTTACCGATCAAAGATATCTTTTCTATATAACGTTTCCTCGCGTCTGGCAGGAGCTTGTCTCTGTACGGTCCATTACTACTTCTACTACTAGTTTTTAGCATAGTAGCCTAAATGTTTACATCTAGTGTTACTGTTTTGGCTAGCCGATCTTGTTCGAAATATCATAGGTTTCCATAGGTTTCTTGTTTATAATTCGCGCCGCGGCCTCACCTAATGGAGGAAAACGCCCTTTTTGTCCCAGAATGCACTGCGCCGCTAACTTCCGTTCCCATTCTCTATATATTCTCCGTGACTACCCTTTCCCGTTTTCACGTCGGACTGGCTGATCGCTGCTCGCCCAATTTCCGCTGCTCACACAGGTAACAATTTGAGCACTTCCTCTTGAAGTTCTGCTGTTTGTTGACTTCGTGGCTGTTTAGTCAAACAAGTGCTCTTTTGTGTATGCAGCTTCCCTGTGGATCCGTCCCCATGCATCTCCGTAGCTGGACATGCATCATAGCCGGTATGTTTATAGTTTTATTGGCGACGCAAATGGGCTCCATTGTCACATATAGTGAATGTTTGTTTATATTTTGGGTAGTCGCTGCTGCATCCCCTCCTAGCACTCTTGCCCTCTGCAATGCTAACCTGAGAACATAGCTAACAACGGGATGGGGAATTGCCGCCGTGCTGCTGTGTGACCGCTGCTGCTTTGTCTTCACGAAGCGTGATCGCTCATCTGTGTTTGTAACCGTGTGACCACTAACGTTTGTCTCGACTTCGTCATATTAAGTGTCATTCTTGTCAATTCTGTGTGTACATGGTTTTGGTTCATTATTCTTTTGTTTTGACTTGCTTTACCACTGGCAGGAGGCCATTTCCCCTGCGCTGCTGATAACCAGTGTCCCAACATCTTACTGTAATGTATCTCTGGTTTTCTAGTTTTCTTCTTATGATTTGATTAGCCACTGATAGGAGGCTGCTATTCCATCTGTGCTGTGGATTACCAGTGTGCTAGTATTTATTATTTCTGGGGAATTTCTACTTTAGTTTATAGTTTGTTTGTTTGTTTGTTTGTTTGTTTATGTTGCACTGGCAGGAGGCCATTTGTCCAGCTGTTGAGAGCCCGTGTCTTACTCATAATTGTGATTCTTTATGTGGTTGATTAACCGGTGTGGCTCCCACTAATTGTCCTCCCCCTGTCCTGCATCTTTTCTAGGAGCTGAGGCCTACGGTGGAGGGGCTGCTGTCTTCCTGGTGGTGTCCCCTTTTTGGTGTGCTACTATTATACCTCATGGGTGTTGCTGATTTGACCTTTGCTGTGTGTGTGTGTGTGTGCGAATACGTGGACACTCTTGCAGTGGTGTGACCTCTCCTGGGACGCCTCTCTCCTTAGTTAGCCAGTCCCCTCGCTGGTAAGCCTCAGTTCCTGCTGTCTGTCTCCCCTTGGTATGTCTGATGTGCTTGAGACAATGTGAGTGTAATTTTAGATTTTTGTCAATAAATTATTGTTATTTTGAATGGAACCACGTCTCTCACAGTTCATGAACCTGGGTGCCTATTGAGCAACTTAGTACATACATTTCCCTGGGTGAAACTCCCAGGGTGGCGTAGTCGGATAACATACAATTTAATATCTAACACTTTACTACCGCTTGCCACAATAGCAAAGTTCTTTATAGTCTGTAAATATAGCTAGATCTACACTCAAAAAAAGAATCAAGCCTAAAATGTTGACTTTATGTGATTTAATTACATAACAATTTTCCACGTAATTATATTGCATAAGTTGAATGTAAAAGGTAGAGTTCAATAGTATGTATTTTTATCAGGTTGGCTTAATGTGAATGAATCAAATAAATTGTAGTTAAATGGACACCTTATGTTAAGGTGAAGTTTTACATAACCCCTATGTGCTTGCATGTAAAGCTTGTTCCCAGAATGCAACAGCCCCAGTCAACATATTCTTAAAGAGATTGCATACACTCATACACGCATACTGCATATTGAAATATAATCTTGAAATAAAATACAACTAGGTGGCAGTGACACTAAAGGCTATACTGTTATCATATTTTCGAGTAATTGTTTATTGGTGCCACAAACCGTTAAGTAGATGACCATCCACAACAGCTTAATAAAGTGCATGGAAGTTAACCCTTTGCAGCCTGCATACTTAAATTTTAGTAATGCAGTTCTGTAGATGTGCAACTGGGGAAGGGTTAAGGCCCGTTGCATTGTTCCTGCCTCCTAGGAACAAACATACAAACCCAAGCCGTGAAGTTGGGAATATAAAGTAATTTTTAGTTTAACTAGAATGCATTTCCCGGTGGGAAAGTGCGAAGTGTGCTTGCTCAGACGCGCCACGACAGCGCCCGGTAGGAGACACGACCGCTTGTCCTCAGGTCAAAGCGCCAAAGTTTGGCCAAGACGCGAAGCTGCTTCGAGTTTGGCGGCGTTGCCCTCGATTGCCGAATTCTTACACTGACCTGACAAGTTGCCTAGATTCATCAGTGGTATGGCCCAGAGCACCTCCAATGTAAAAATGTAGATGTCATCCCAAAGACGTAAAGAGATATGAGCCAAAATGCATTTTTGCTAATTGCGGCGCCCCCTAGTGGCCAAATTACAACACATTTACTGAGGCTACTTTGGATGGTGTCCAAAATCATGCCGCCAAATATGGTCTCAATACCTCAAAGCGTCTCCGAGATTTGACCTCACTTCCTGTTTGGACGCTTCAACATAGAATTTGATTGGCTGTCAAGGGCTAACGCTTTGATGTATGAAAATGAAATGTACACCTCTAAGGTCTGTAGACCTTGTGTTGAATTAAGTATGAGTTGTTCTCGTGTAGCCAGCATGAAACACGTAACCACTGAAGGAAGGAGGGAGCCTAAGGAACTAGGCATGTTTCTAGAACAAATACGAGTAGCCTAATGTTATAGCTATTCTGTTATGCGGGAACATCCGCAGTTTACTCACTGTTAAATAAGTTGCAATGTGTTATAGCCTCAAATGGATGGTAAAATAAACAGGACGACTCACCTGTTCAAATGATGTAATAGGATAAAATTTGGTTTTGATATGTCAAAGCAACCAGGCTGTTACTGGTTAACGTTTCTGAATATGAAATCGATTTTGGATTGGTTGCATGTGATAAAAGCTGTGCCATTTCCTGTCCAGACAGCATTCATATTCAGAAATACTGTACACCGGCAACAAAGACACACACACACACACAAACAACTATTTCAAACAGAAACGTCAGTCCGTTACATCTGCCTCTTGTCCACAAACTGCATGTCGCTGAGTTGACCAGCAACGAAGACTTTCACATAAACACACACACACACACACACACTTACACACACACATACACATCACCCCCTCAAACACAAATATCTGTCTGTTACGTCTGCCTCATGTCCACAAACTGCATGTTGCACAGTTCACCCACATCTACCCACAATTCTTTGATTTATAAATAACCCCACCATTAAAAAACTGCAATGTGTCAAATCTTATTATACAACAATTGGGTTCTATGAAGCGGTTTCTTTGTTTCTGATTGGCCGAGAGACGTTCCATGAGTTGAGATATCCCACGATAATCCACTCGGACTTTTCACAGCTAATAATAAATCACTCCGCGATACAATGTCAAATTGTCAAGTGTAAACCGAACTGTCACGTTGCATCCAAGCTGAAATACAGACGCTCAGAACATAGAATATGACGGAGGTGGATATTAGCTAGTTGGATGGCATGTAGGCTAAGTAAAATAGTGATGTTTCAAAGCTAAAAGCATGTCCTAACCAGACGCAATGCGAGCTAACGTTTATTAGGCTAGATTCTACATTGCTTGACAACGGGAGAGATAGAACTAACGACTGGCTTTTGGCCATAGCAACGTGCTTTTAGAACTAACGACTGGCCTTTGGCCATAGCAACCATCCATTTAGAACTAGTAACGGCAGTTTGTCCTGCATGAAGTAGAAATTTGTGGCGGAGAGAAGTTAGTTCTACAAACAAGACAGTTTTAGCGATTTAAACGTTTACATGATAATGGGAAATTAGCACAAAAAAGAAGTGGTAGAATTGTTGTATAAAAGCAATATAGCACTCGTAATCGTGGGTTGTTGTTGGATATTCCCACGGGTGTTGTTCGGCCGTAGCCTCGAGGCCGGAGGCTACGGCCGAACAACACCCGTGGGAATATCTAGCAACAACCCACTCCCACTCGTGCTATATTGCTTAAATATGTATATACTGCATGGGCAATTCCATGCAAAACTGTCAAGTCCATAACCCCACACAGCATCATACTATGATGTGGATGATGATTTCTTAAAAGTTTACCATTTCGCTCTTCTTGTTTGTACAACATATTCGATGACATTGTTAACATAATCATTTGCATTATATAAATGTAACCCCCTTTTCCACTCATATGTCTCAACATATACTGGAGTCACATTCATAAACATAAACAGGATCCTAGGTTCTCAATTTGCTGGACTCACTTTCTACCATAAAGTTAAAGAATAGTAATAACAGAAGAAAAGGTAAGAAGGTGTTGATGGCGTGATTAACTAGTGTGGTCCCTCCACTGAAGAATTTCTATACCACTGCCCTGATGGAAATATGTAAATCCTCAGAAATGTCAAGTGACTACAGTTACTTCTACCTGCTTTGATATATCATTTCATAAAAAGAAATTTGGCCATAATAATTATATTGCAATTATATCAATTCAAGTTTTCTTTGCAGCACAAACAACAATAGGCTACAGTTTACTTTACTTCAGGGCGTAATGTTAACAACTTCGTTAACATTAAGTTTGTTTGTTTGTTGTTCTGTATTGACAGCAGACGGCAGAATGCAGGTGCACGCAATGGATATGTTTTTAAAGAGAGTGCATTCGCTTCCACATGAACCTCGGAATGTGCTGCACCAGAACAAAGACACTGAATGCTATGCTTTCTATCGTGCGTGTGGCTCGTTTTTCAGATTTGTTTGCTAAATTTAAAAAAGCCACACAATTTAACAGAGTCGCTCATTCTAGCCTGCAAATGGTTAAAGTGATGCTAGGGCCAGATGCTGCATAAGAAATGGAAAAACTCCACTGACCAGTTGGCCTTGCCAGTTGATCGCTAACGTGAGATACGTGGATGATGAGATTTCAGATCATTTTATTTGGCAAAGAACTGGACAATGCTACCGGAGATGAGATGTTCAGGGTAACAGAATTGTTGCCTGCTTTACAAATCATGAGCGTACAGGGGAGCTACATCCGGTGCAGAACTGAAGTGTTGAATTAGCTTCCACTATTAAAGTAGCTATAACAGATGTGGGAGATGGACCAGTCATCTAAAATGAATTGTACGCGTCGCGAACGGAACGCTTCAGTTACGCGTCCAGTATAGCTTTCCAGTTAAGTTAGCAGGGATATGCGTAGTTTGCACTGACGGGGCAGCATCGATGACAGGTCAAGTCAAGCTTCATAACGAAAGCCAAGCAGAAAAATCCTGCCATGGTAGCGACACATTGAGTGTCGCAAAACTCTTAACTGTAAAAAAAAAAATATATGCCCCCGACCTTGCTTTGAATCAAGTCGTAAAAATAGTTAATTATAGCCTATGTTAAGTCACGTCCCCTTCAAACACAATTACCCTATCCTCTGCAATGAAATGGGTATCCAAAATATCACATATGTTAAAGGCCGTATTGCAAGGTTTGCATTATTAAACAAATTTGCATTAGGTACTACTCATCTAAACTGTTATCCATTGTAGGCCTATTTGATGTTGCAATGATTTGAGGTTTGCAATGATTCTTCTTTCCCCCTCAATGTACTCTATTGCGTCACGTTGGGGACCACTGAACAAGCCCCCTTGAGATTGACATGAGAGAGGAGTAAAGAGAAACGGGCAAGACACGGTTCAGCAGTAAAAAGTGCAGATTATAGATAGATACATAGATATATACAGATATCCTAGATAGATACAGTATATAGACATATAGATATATATCACGTCACATTTTGCTGGTTGGGGGTGGCCTGACCAGCGATCACGCAGTCCACCACTGCAGTTTACATGGAATAGCACTGCCTTGCCTAGCCTACCACACGCACCTGCCATACACAGCTTACTTTCTCCCTGTCTTGGTAAGCCATACCCTGACGGTGTCAATGACAATCAATCAGGAGGAGTAGTTATTGAAAATAATCACGCTTTAGACATGACCAGCCTACTTGGCAGCAGCTTGCAACAGGGGGATTCATAGGTGGCACATAGACCATACAGCTAGCATGAATGCAAATATTTTTAGATCTTCTGACTAAGTTTACTGTACTTATTCAAACGACATCAGCACCACTGCCACTGGATATAAAGCAAACATTGACTTTCACTTGGTGCTTCATTGACTGTAAAAAAGTGTAATAATATTATCTATGCACTGCCTGATGTAGACTAGCTTGACTTGCTAGCTCGATGAGTTGCGAAATGATATCAGCAACACGTACTCGTTCCATATTAAACTTAGGCTACAGTTAACATAGTTTGGCTTTCCAGGCTACTTGGACCATGCATTTAATTACCTTTCACTGCCTTCACGTCTGCCAGGCTCCAAACTGTCTTCATAACAGCAGTTGCAATTCAGTATAAACAGCCTCGGTAAAGTTAAAACCAACTAGCGATGCTAGTCGCGATTAGCATTTGAACTGCAGTTAGGTAACCTACCCTCATAACTAGACGGCTTCCCAGGCTACTTGGACCATGCATTTCATTACCTTTCACTGCCTTCACGTCTGCCAGGCTCCAAACTGTCTTCATAACAGCAGCTGCAATTCAGTATAAACAGCCTCGGTAAAGTTAAAACCAACTAGCGATGCTAGTCGCGATTAGCATTTGAACTGCAGTTAGCTAACCTACCCTCATAACTAGACCTCTCAAATTCCGAAAAATGCATTAAAATAACATTGGGCTACGTTGTTATTTTTGTTAAACCTTAGGGTGGCTATGATATAAATGGTGTAACGAAATTTGAAGTGTAAATATACAAACTTTATGAAAGTGTAAGCCACAACCTTTTCCTACAGGAATACATGGAAAACATAACCCCATAACCTCCATAAGGAGACCTCCCCAAATTCAGAAACATTTATTAAATTGAAATGGACAACAACGTTATCTTTGGTAAACTCTTAGGTGGCTATGATATAAATTATGTGACGAAATTCGAAGTCTAAACACACTTACTGTTGAAAGTGTAACTGCGATTTCCATAGGACTACATTCTAATTAAAATCCTCGTTGCCTCACGCACACCACTCTACTTCCGGTATTTCGCCTGCTTTGTGGGGGTGTCATATGATCCTCTGAGTGAAATACCCAGAATGCTCAGGTCAATACAAATGATCCAAAACACACCGTCACTGAGAAACATCGTGTGATTGTCTACTATATATAACAACTGAACACACATTGAATTCAACAGCGAGTAAGTCCGTACTTGTCCCTCGGGACCATGGCATCTCTAAGAATAACCCAGTCTCAAGGTGAGACAACGATGCGGACAAGCCTAGAATTACACGATTGGTGTACCGTTGCGGACCATCCCATGTCAGTCAATCGAGGATTGAATAATATCGAGTTCGAAAACATGATGTCATTGAACTGTATGCGTCAGACTTGGAACAATGCTGTGCTGTGGCATACACACCAGTACCTTTTACAAGAATGGCAATAAATAGATTTTTTTTTTTAAAATATCAACATTGTATCTTAAATCACTCTGAAATGTCCTTTTGGCATGACCTAAAGCAATTTAAGATGAGCTATTCCGATTAATAGTATACATTCACCAACACTCACGTTTTTGCTAATTATAGAGCCATCGACAGACCAAATAACACCAAATTTATTGAGGGTGCTTTGGATGGGGTCTCATGTCATCCCACCAAATATGGCTTTCATACGTCACAGCATATCCAAGATAGGCGCACTTCCTGTTTGGCGGCTTCGCTCGCTGAATTTAATTGGTTATCACAGGCGAACGCTTGGACGTATGAAGGCGAAATCAAGGCGGTTGATCCGCCTTTGTCTGTAGATCATGTGTGCCAAGTTTCATGACGATCGGATAAACTATGCGGCCAGGGTAGCTTTACTTTGACTTTGGACAAAATTCAAAATGGCGGAAAATCCATCATGGCGGAAAATGACATCATATGGTGCGTTGGAATCGGCTGAGTCAGAGGATTCCAATGGTATAAGTTTTATCAAAATCGGCCATACGGATCAAAAGTTACGGGCATGAACGTGTTTTCCATCTTTGACCAGTTGGTGGCGCTAGAGCGTGAGAGTGGCGAGCATGAAACCTGGTGGTGTCAATCAGGGTAGTCTCCTCTATCAGCATACTAAATTCCATGACTTTATGTCTTACGGTTTGGGCTACAGGTGGAAAAATGTGTGGGCATCAGCGCTCAAAAGTCGCTTTTCCATTCATTCCTATGGGGAAAAATCGACCGGAAAAACTGGAATAACGGGAGAACGACAAGGCGTATCGAAAAGCTTTATACAAGCCACCATCCTCGCATCAGGACGCACGCGTGAGAAGTGGAACGGCGTCTCTAGCTCCAAATCCCTAGGACAAGATAGGGAGACAAAAATGTTCCGCAAGATAAATAAATTTGATAATAATAGGAAGAACAATAGTGTGCTGCTTTCAGCAAGCACACTAATTAGTCCAATTGCTACAGCTTCAATATGGGCAGAGCTAGCACTGGTGGAAGGGGGGCCCAGAAAATTCCCTCCCCAATAACACTATATGAGAAACCCTTTCCCACTAATATGTGATATCTAGATTTTCCAACAGCACCTCTGCAGACACATAATGGCCGGGTTTCCCAAATTCGTTAAGAAGCTCCTAAGTGCTAAGAACTTCTTAGGAGCATTCTTAAAACGCTCATAAGAAGTTCTTAGCACTTAAGAGCTTCTTAACGAATCTGGGAAACGTGGCCAATGCGAGTAAGCATTGAGTGCCCAACTTTGTGACACTGCCAAGGGTGCAGATGAATGCTAATTGAGAACTAATCAATTTCGCATTACACCCAAGAAGAAACATATGGTTTCTCTAAAATGTTAATGTATTTTAATCATGGTCTTCTCTATAGTGGTAATCTTGACAAATCCCTTACACAGTCATTTTTTGTTGACTGTTCAGTCAGTTGTTCTATGGCATACTGTACATATCCCAAAAATACGCAATAAAGAGTTATTAGAAGAAAAAAAAACATTATAAACAAGAAACTAACACTTACCCATAATCCCTAACTGCTGTACTGAGATTCAGCCAATGTGAGCCCTGATGACTAAACTCAGACTTAATTGATTTCAGGTGCTAAGTGAGTGTGTGTATTTTGCCACATGGGCTCAGATAGGTATTTGGGACAGCACTTCACACAATCACCTGTGTCAGTATAGTTGAAAATCCAACGTTGATTCAACGTAAAACAGAGGAGACACTTTCAATATCACTTCAACGTCAGGCTTCAACGTAGTTTCAATATTTCAAACCATATTTAAATGTTGATTCAACTAAACTTTGCTATCTGGCAAGTCAGTGCATACCGCCACCTAGTTTGCTGGAGTGTCACACACATAACTGCCTTAAAGGATATAATCAAGTAAGGTATACCTGATTTGTTTACATTCAGTTTACATTGAAAACATTCACATTGTGTTTATGTGTTTTGCTCGAATAAACTCTTGACTTAATGCATTTCAGTTACATTTTACTTAAAATTAGTATCTAAAGTGTATTAGGACCAATGATAATTTTTTTGAGTGTAGCATCCTACAGAGACGTTGATTATGGTCCTGAGTTAGCTAAAGTTAACTTAGATTAGCTGATGCTAACCAACCCAGTTAATCTGAAAGGGCTCATAGCCGTTTAATGACATTTTCAATGACATTTTTTCAATGACATTTTTCTGATCAAATATCAGTGCAATGTGTGTAAAATAATGCAAAAAAACACTACTTACATTTGCTGCTTGGTCACCGGCCATCATTCACTCCAGATTCTCGAATTCTGCTGTGGCGGTAACTTTATCTTGCCTTTGGTATCCGCCGTTCATTCCGACATACCAGCACTCCGACATTGACGTCCAATTGTCGTAGTGGAGGCATGTCTCCTTATGGGAAAAAGTCCCACCACTCCGACATATTTTTTTTTCATGGTCGCAGTGGCGGTATTTAACTTTTTTTTTCAAACAACGTGCCATTCCGACATGAGGTAATTAATAGGCTATTAATGTTACAGTTATTATTTTCCTGTCACTTCGTCTGTTTTATGACCTAGAAGGTTGTATTTGGCATCTGTGGATAGCTCTAGCTCTCCTCTTTTATCTGACATGCAAGCCATATATTTTTTACCATGGTTTCACGAGTAGCCTAAATCAAACGAAAGTAGCGGTAGCCGAAGCTATATGACATTCTTATTTGTTTGTCACTTCGTCTGTTTTTATAACACAAAAGGATCGATGTGTTTGGTATCAATGGAAAGCTCTGTTTCTCCTCTTTCATTTGATATGCTTGTCTGTTGCCTGCGATGCCTGGTCCCGGAGTAATCCAAGCGAGAGCAGTGGCTGCGTGGAGCAATATAGACTGTAAATATGATAGGCCTATACTTTGATTTAAATTCATGATTTTATTTTATTTTCATACTTGATCGTACAGACACTGTCTAGTCTCGTTAAAGCCCCGGTTCTGCTCTTTCATGCAATATAGGTCTCATCTCGCTATGACTAATAATCGCGGAGCAATGTACAGAGAAAAATGGGTGTGTTTTTTGACGCACTTTGCGTCCGTCGGGCTCATAGGGTCCGTTAAATTGTCTTGGAAAAAAATAGGATTTGTAAATTGTCGGAATGGGGGTACTAAAATGTGTCGGATTGGCAGCATGTCTAAATAGCAGCATGTCGAAATAGAGGCATGTCTAAATGGAAGCATGTCGTAGTGGTGGCATGTCTGAGTGGCAGCATGTAACCCTTGCCTTTATCCCGACTCTGCCTACCAGACTAGCTGTGGCCGCCACACTGCCATCTGCTGGTTGTTCAGTGGAGGGTGTACGTATTCGCATTCAAATCGAGTGGTATTTATTTGTGGATCTTGGTGTGCGGTAGCCTGGGTGTTCCCATCCTGCCTTGCGCGGTGATTTATTTCACGCTGCTAAGGCAGTCTGGACACTAACACCCAAATTTTCACCTGATGTTGGTAACCAATCACAGAACATCCGAGACGTTTCCTTTGCCTTCTTGCGTCTACATTCGACGCCAAAGGATTTACACTGATGTCAATGGCTGCCCTTAGCGTTGCATATGAACACGCAGGGGCACCTCATGAGTCCTCGTTTGACAAGTTGGGTCAGGTGAGCTATGCGCATTTGATAGACATCCGTGGCGCCCAATGAACGGATCTGGGCATTTTTTCAAATACGAGAAAATGAACGTCTGGTTGCCAGACCACGTCTCATTTGAGAAGTGGTAGGCGTTAGCCAGGCTAGGTGTGCGGTAGGAATGTCTCAAAATTACGTCATCAAGAGAAAAGAAAAATGGAGATCCATGCAGATTCCACATACAAAGTCAAGCATATTTATTTTCAAATCTCGAAAATATATTTACAAAAGCAGGTTTATTTATATAAATTAGTTTATTTATTTGTGTGTCACATTTTTATATTTCTATTTTGTATTTGGATATTTATAAATGTATGTATATGTATATATATCGTTTTATATACATTTACATCTTTTTGAGACAATTCTCACTCCATAAAGAGACGGTTGTGAAATATGCACCCCAATGCTGTAGGGGGAGCTCTGTAGAGAAAAATGCAACAACAAAAATGAGAAATTGGTGAAGAAATGACTGGAGTAACCTAGGGGGCAGGCATATTCCCGGAAGTAGAGACACGAAATGAGCTGGTGATCAACACTCTGCTAACTCCCATGGACGGCCATAGATTGCAGATTTTTTTGCGATCCCATAACTTCATGTAACATGTGCCCTGTGTCGCCCTTATAGCTTCTGTGAATTCTGTATAGAGTATCGAAGGCAAAACTAATTAACTTCTTCCTCGTATATAACGTTGGTTTCTCGTAAATCAGTATAGTTAGCATGTCGGTTGGAGGGAAGCTAACGTTCGAGGGGAGATTTCCCGTAATGTTTGGATAAGAAGCTGAGCAGGGCTGGACTGGGACCAAAAAACGGCCCGGGCATTTTTGGCCATAGTGGCCCACCATGATAATTTACACGATAAAACATATGTGCACACTGTTTTGTTTGTAAAAAAATATTTAAGTAAACCGCAGTAGCCTGCATGGAAGCGAGTAGGCTAGCCTACCCTTGCTAAAAATATATATATATTATTGTACTCTCTCTCTCTCTCACACACACACACACACTAGAGTGACCTTTAAACCAGCAAGGATGAGGTTGTGCACAAAACTCATGCTATTAAATGCTTCACTAAATAAAACCTGCTATAATTTATGTTGAGCATTTGCACAGTTTTAGCCAACAATTCACCTTGATACCATTTAGTGAAGATGTATAGGCTACACATCCCAAAACATTTTCATTGTTAATTCCATGGGCTATCACCATTCCTGTTTCATTCCATGCGTCTGACTGCATGTCTGTGTGTATGGGTGTCTGCTTGACGCAAAGAAATGTGATAGTTTGCTTGTTGTACTGCGTCAAGATTGACAACAATTTCGACCAATCGTGACTGTCTTAAGATTTCAGAAGGTTGATGGCGAGCCGACAACTCGTTAATTTAATGGGTATCGCAATTCAAATGCGGGGGGTAGGCCTACACAGAAACCACACAAAAAGACGCGCTCACACTATAAAACTTTGTTTTGCTTAACTGGGTGCTGAATCCTACATAGTAGGCAGGTTAATACATCTAAAAGAAGCAAGGGGAAGAAGCAGTCGCAGATTTCAAACTTTTAATTGTTCGTTGTGCGCCCAAAAAGTTCAGCCAACATTTCGGCTCCTTCTTACCTGCCTCACAGTAGCTATTCTGACCTCCTCCTCAATCTGTCCCTGCTGGGTCACGTCTCTCACCTCTTCCTCCTCCTCCGAATCTCTGTGTAACTCTGTTGCACACTCGCATGTGCCTCTCTGAAGCCTGCACTCGGTGCTGCTTCTGCACTGCTGCTATATGTCGACGGCCCTGTTTGAACTTGTGGTGGCAAACATTTCTGTAATTTTAGCACATTTTTGCTGCATCCACTTGTAGGCTTTAGCCTTTTATCTCGCAACTTCTCTGCGCCCCCCTTGCGCTTTTGTGGTTTGTCTTCGTACATTTTCATATACGGACGGTCTCAAACTCCGGTCGAACTCCAGTCAAGAGGGAGATGAGGCCGGGAGGGAGTTAGGGAGGGCCCTGAGATTTCATTGGACTAGCCCAATGTCCATTAAGGCAGTCAACCAATGGGCCGCGATTCTCTACCGTTGTGGCCGTACGTTATATAAATGAGCCTAATATTTTTTTTAATTATTATTAAATAGACAGCCTCGGCCCAAATATGCGTCGGCCCACCGGGCATTGCCCGGTATGCCCTATGGCCAGTCCATGCCTGAAGCTGAGTGAGCCTGCATGAAAACCATGACGGAAAGTCATTCGCAAGATCAGTGAAAATGTGTGTAGCCTACTACGGTAGCCTACTGTTTGATAGGGTAAAGCATTACCTAGAGGCAAGTAAACATAATAATAATATTAAAAACGAACATGTGCAGGATGGCTAACGTCACGAAGTGAGTACGAGTCTGCGCAGTACGACGGAAAGTAAACAGAATTTTGTTTCAGCCCCCTTCCATTGAGAACAACGGAGTCTGTTTGTCCATTTCTTTTAGGTCTATGGGAGTAACACACAACGGCCCTTTAAACTTGTATGCATCCCACTCAACGGGTCCCAGACAGTTACTGTAACTGCAGTCTGGTCATGTCCAGTTATTCACACACAGTAGAGAGGCCACTGCCTCAGGTACCACACAACAGTGCTGTAAATCTCATAGTGTGTCTGACTCTCTAGAGATGTGGGCTCCTGACATCAACCTAGCTTCTCTTTGAATAGAGCACTGTGATATTTGACTCACGTTCACCCACTATTGTTTTTGTTGGCTAATAATATGCAGAATATACTTTTGTCCTTATGGCTATATACTTCTAACTTCCATCTCATCTGTTCTACTGTAAATTGTGTTGATGTGCCTCAGTTGTTCAGTTGCTCTTAATGTCTCATAGCGTTGATATGCTGATGCCTTCAGTTCCATTTAGAGGTGATAAACCTACACTGAGACGCACATTAAGAAAGAGAAAGCGACTTCTCTCTGACACTTTGCTTTTAATAATGCTTATCTCAGTGCTTCTCTCTCGATCACCCTGGTGGTGACAATATTAGCTATGACTTATTTATTGCCTGCTATACGAGGGCCTCCCATGATGAAAGAAAAGCACACGACAGGGAGGTGATTCGGACCCATCCCTGTACCTAGAGTCAACACTTGGCACATTTTGTAAAGCTTTGATCTCTGGGTCCTCATTCCATCTCTCTCTTTCTCTCGCGCGCTCGTCTGTTTTTCTCCCCCTCCTACTTCTATGTTCCTTTTGCATTTACCAGATTTGAAAGTTTCATTCTTCTTCTTGACTGACTCTTGAAGTTTTACCCTGCTCCTTTTTTCCTGCACCATTTAAATTGAAAGTTCATGATTCATAAACAATGAAACAAAGAAGTAAATAAAAAACAAACAATAAAGGAATCAAATACATTTAGTAAATCCCTCAGTTTGGGTCTATAGTAGTCTGTAGTCCCTTGGCTACTTTCCCAAAAGAGCCCTTTCTCTTTTTAGTTTACTCCTCAAGGGGTGCTTTCACACCTGCAGCCCTTAGCCTGTTTGAATCTAACAGTAGTGGATTTTACTGCTTGTTTTGATTTGTTTGTTTAGGCCAGAACACAATCATCTCAGGCCCACACCCAACAAATTGTCCTATGACCACCAGAGACATGCTCTCAAGTTGCATGATCTGTCGTGATCTCTGGCGTGATCCCACTAGTGACAAAGAGACCCAGACCAAAAACAATGCCATGCCTATAAATCATGGCAATGGGTGCTGTGTGTCAAAGGGCTTATGCTTGTCCTTTCTATTCACATCAGTGCAAAGCAGTGCAAGGTGTGTAGAAGAGAGTGGGCATACCTGATGGACAGCAGAAATACAGCATGCCACTGCTCAGGATGTCTCGGCGTGTCACAGCTCCACCTCTAGTGTGTTCATATCACTGGCGGTGAC
Source organism: Sardina pilchardus (assembly GCF_963854185.1). Classification (NCBI taxonomy): domain Eukaryota; kingdom Metazoa; phylum Chordata; class Actinopteri; order Clupeiformes; family Clupeidae; genus Sardina; species Sardina pilchardus. The sequence continues at coordinate 2,505,576 of NC_084995.1, forward strand.
TCCAGTGCACCGACACCAACCTCACCTCACCTCCAAATGGTATCATTTGCACAATGTAAGAAATGCAAAGGCCACGATCCACCTGTGTGTTCCTCCATTGTTACATTGGAAAGTGGTCTCAGAACATCAGAATACCCTAGTGAGAGAGTCTGCTTTTGTTCAATATCGGAGCATTTGGGGATAATGCGAAAATCATCCACATCTATGCCATTGCGCAAGACTACAACACCGTAAAGACCATTGCAATTGAACTATGGGTCAGAAATGACTTTTCTGCGTTACTGGCTGTGGGGTTCTGTCCATGTTTTGATAGCACATGCAATGAACTGCCGCCCTCACTGCTATTACAGATGTTAAAAACAGCCCTTGTGATACTGGCCCACTGGGAGAATGTCCAATGGCCTGTACATGCCTTACATGCTGAAAGGGTTTCATTCAGGTACAATAGGCACATTTATCTGTATCTCGAGGTCCTGAAACATAAACAGTTTGCATTGACCGCTTAAGAGAACAGTCTGTCACAGCCAGTGAGGCAAGACATAGAGGTTCAAGGACCCAAAGCCTTGTTTCCTGAAAGCATTGTAAACCTAAGTGGTTCATAAAATCCCTCTTATGAATTACTTCAGATCTTCGTAGCTTCATCACTTAAGATGTACTTGAAAACGCTCATAGATTTATGTTTGCTTCAGGGTAGTCATAGATGACAGGACAGCAGCATAGACAAGGAATCTCTGACAAGTGACAAATGTAAACTCACAGCCAGCCACAAAAGACAATGCAAATGTAAAAAAATGCACTGTGAAAGTCTCAAAGACTTTTTCCCCCAGTATATAATGTCAGTCTTCCAGGAGAATAGTGACTATTTGAACATCTGAAAATATGTTCAAAATAGAATGTCTGGAAAAGGGTAAAACACTGTAAAGAGTGTATCAGATACGTACATGCTAAAATGCTTTCGGGATACGCCCCAAAATGGGCAAGTTTGTAAAACAGATTTTACGAATTAATAAGTTACAATGCTTTCTTCTCTAAGATGATTTGTAAGATTTGTTAGGCTTACGATCCCAGGACAAAGAGATATATAGATCGCAATGGGACTCACCTGGTAAAATAAAGGATAAAATAATAATAAAAAAAACAACGGCAAAGGTTATCTATATTCAGATTCATGTGCTATGTTTCTGTTTCTCTTGCCATGTTGTGTTTGTGCATGTCATGTCATGTTCTGTTCTGTGTCATCCACTCTGTGTTGTGTCCTGACTTTAGCACAGCTTTAAGCCACAGAATAGGCATCATGTTGTGACATTAGCTGGATTTCCGTTCAGCATTCATGAGAATTCGTCTTAATAAATTACGCATCTGTGTATGCCATCTGCTGTGTTATGCAAATTAAAAATGGACACTGCTAATCAAAGGAGGAGTTCTGAACAGCTGTGGGTTCAAAACATGAGGTCAGCAGACCGACGTTTAGCAAAATTCCGTTAAATGAACGCAAACCTTAGAAGCCTTATACCTTATGTGATTCGAGAGTTCATCCATGCCCTCCAGCAAATCAGTTTTGTATTCTCATTTGAGGAATGTATCTGAATCTCAGACATAGAATTTCATCTTCAAAATGTGTCACATGCAACATTTGAATGTAAACCAAGCTAATATATTATTAACCTTCTTGAAAAAAATATGATTTTAAAGCTGTAGTAGGATTTAGTGGCTAGCAGTGAGGTTGCTGATTGTAACCAACTGCATACTTCTCCCTTTCCAGACCTTTGGAGGAGGCTACGGTGGCCATAAGCTGCCATACAAACACTAAAGGCCCACTCTAGAGGCAGTGCTTTGGGTTTCTGTTCTGGGCTACTGCTGAAACATGTACTGTAGGACTCCATGGGAGAGGACCTGTGGGGTATACTACGAATCTCGCTGAACATAACCAAGCTTTCTTAGGATAACCTGGATTGCTAAAAACGAAAGTCGCAATCAGAGTTGAGTGGTACTACGAAACTCACTCACTGATGAATTTATCAAACTAGGCTTTCAGCTCAGATCTGTGCGCGTTCTCGTGGTTGGGGTGATTTTGACCAATCGGGAAACGTGGAGACGCACAAGACAGCCTAGGTTAACCAACGATTACTTCCGCATTTATGACCGTAAGAGAAATCTAGGGTGGTCTATTTTAGTGTCTAACTCATAACATAAAAAAATCGATGGTCATCAAATATTGCATGGTATGCACGTTCATAGTAGTGACATATTTTCACGGGCAACATAGTTAAAAGCGCCTTCGAGATTCAAAATGTTTGCAGAGGCGGGGCTGAACCTGTTCGAAGTTTGACAGATTAGCACACGTGAGATAACTTCGTTTTTCAAGATAATGGATTGGTTAGAATTGGTCAGAGGGCGGTGATTTTTCACGATTTGAGCTATAACTAAGCACATAACCTGCTCCCGACCAGGTTTGGTTGCGAGCATAAGATACCATGGTGACACAGCGATGCTAAAACAAATCCACTTTCGTATGACAGCATACCCTGGCTTTGAGCGCAACATACCTCGCTAACGCACTAATCGAGATTCGTAGTATACCCCACTGGTCCCTATATAGATACGAAAAGTTTATCCGGTCAATAAAACAGAAATTTAGTTGATTATACACTAATGCGTATGTAATTATGTATTCATGTTACAAATAAATATTTTTTTTTATCATTTTTAATCTTCAGGGAAAAATGTTTTTGACTGCAAATCAAAGCTAAGCCATTTGGCCAAGCCAAGTTCTCAAACTGTCATTTCACTTACTTCAGCAAATGGGCTGCTTAGCAGAAAAAAATAAACGTGAAAATCTCATCCCTCTACTGTACTTTGTGGTGGATGGTTAATGACAGGGCTAGCAGATGGGTGCATGCACCTGTCCTGTTGCATCATTGTACTTTCTCACATGGCAGGCCTGATGTAGTGGGACACTTCTCACAGGGAGAGCTACTGGGGAGTGCCGTTTCCTCACTTCAAGTTGGCTGCAAAATAAACACACAAGCAAACCCACACACACACACAAACACAAGCCCACGCCCACATGTGCACGCACTCACACACACACACACACACACACAGATGTGCAGGCACGTGCTGCTCTCCTTCCTCCTCCACTCTCGCCCTGCTCTCCGCTCCGCTCCGCGCCCCGGCATCTGTATCTCAGCTGCTGCGTTATTAAAGAGAGATGAGCTGGTCTGGTGCTGAAGGAAGAAAGAGAGTGCACTGGAAAAAAACACATAATGTGGTTTCTATGTCACCTCCACTTTACGGTGCTTGCTGAAACTTAAACAGATCCAATAAATAATTTGACAGGGAGAGGTTCAAAAGAGGGAAAAAAGAAAGAAAGGAAGAGAGGGGGAAGAAAATGACACTGTTATTCATCCATCTCTTTGTCGCCGAGTCAGGTGCAAGAGAAAGACAGACTGAAAGAAAAAACTTCAAGCACAAACTCCTCCTCTAGCGACTGTCTCCCCGGGGCTCCAACTACCTTAGTTCAAACAAAGTAAACAACTGTTTTTCTCTGGTGCTCGCTTTAGCATCGCTGCAGGCAAAAGTTCCCTTCCTGCGGCATCTGGCAGTGCAGCATATTCAGCTAGCGGGGGGACACGAGATGCCATAACATTCCCGCCCGCAGACACCCCAGATAGTGTGCAATAATTATTGATATTGAATAAAGCCTCATCATTTTTGTAGCACACTTTTGATTGTTACGGCTACATCATGTGCGCGATTTGAAAGGATCAGGTGATTCAGATGTGATTTAAACTGTACAAATGACACCATCCCTTGCAGCAGTGTAACTGAGTTAAGAGGGTAGGATGGAGAGGGGGTAATTGCAATGGGACTAGCACAGGGGGCTGGTTGCTCAGATGGATCTGTTGATTATTTCAAAATGCTTACATTTTATGAAGACTTATAGCTGTTTCATAGAACATTCATCACGTGTACCAACTTTAATAATACCATGTAGAAAAGAACAACCACAGAATATAGTTATTTCAGACCACATAATCCCAGTTGTTTAACATACTAATAATCTGGTAGCAGCATGAGAACGTGCAACTGTTCTTCATGGATACAGTAGATTCTAGACAGAATCTAGACAAATTAGTTCATCTATTGTTCTTCAGTGTAGAACAAAAGCAGAACAATAAACTAATCTGTCTAGTTACAGCTCATTCTGTTCTAATGAAAACCAGCATGGAACAATGAGGCCTTTAAATGGTGATTCTTTTGAATACCATATTGACATGACAGTGTTTTCACCCTGAAATCTGTAAAATAAATATATTAAAAAATAAATAACAAGAGGGTCACAGTGATTCTGTATATATTTTCTAAATAACAATTCTTTCAGAGACATCCCTCTTTTATGTCTTATCAAATATGCTGACTGGTCACATCTTGTTTAAGATCATTTACCCTGCTGAGTAGTGTTTTCAAGGAAAAATGAGATTATGCTATATGTAATGGCTCCAGCCAACTCTAAAAACCCTCAGGGCACTTTGGAAAACAATGAGATTCCTGCTCCATATTGCTACCATAACCTATTCTCAACAGAACAATAGGAATTGCTGAAACAGAATGATATCTAGACCTACCTTGTTCAGGCAAATCATTTCCAAACAGGAACACACACACGCACACAGGCACACACATTGTCACTTTCAAATGCAAATCAGCATTCGTTAAAAAGGCACAGCCAAATTCATTAACACATGGACCGCCAGTCAGTATTGATTTTTCCTACTCACCAGAATCTGATGTACCCTATGGGCACGAGATGCTACAAAGGTTTATCTAAATGCTTATTTAAATCCAGGCAGCTCAGGGCTGGAGAGCGAGCTAGCTGTGGGCGCTGGCATCTGGAGTGGTAACATTTACATAAGCCCTCTTCTTTTGTGTGGAGGTGCATCATTAGTGCTTAGGTAATGATACTCCTTTGAGCTTCATCACAGTGCTGCTGCGGGAGAAGAGAAGAGAAAAACTCAGCCCTTCAGCAACAGAAAGGGGAACTTGTGCTGCACTGCTGCCATCCCCTTTACATTCTGCTCTTGTGTTGCTGTGCCCTCTCTTGGTTTATGTCCTGTATGGAGGTATGGGAAGTTGGAAAAGAGGGGGTTATGAGGTTTGTGGACAGCTGAACTATTTTTAAGATATGGAGCTCCTAAAATATGGACAGACCTATTTCAGAGATTAGAGGCCCAGCCGGGGCTCTATTGGATGGGTGATGCAATTCCTCAAGCTCTTCTGGTCACTGATCATCATCAGATCTCACTGTATTTTACTTTGTTCCCCTTTGAACTTTCTTACTTTTCCTCAATGCAAAACCAGGCGATAACCTCTTGTGAAGGGAGTCTTATTTGTAACAGGGATTAAAAATGAACATATTTTCATTTCAGTCTCATTCTGAGTAGAATTAAGCAATAAGCCCCGAGAGGCCGTGCGTTATAGCCTACTGTATAATCGAACAGCTAAGGGGCGTTGTTAGGCACGACGCGAAGCGGAGTGCCTAAAACCCCCTTAGCTGTTCGATTATACAGTATAACGCACGGACTCGAGTGGCTTATTGCTTTTCTATAACGGTTACCACGTCGATCTAGAAAGATTTCATGAAACAAAGGCAGATCAACGAAAAAGTAACGATGTATTCATACTAGATAATCATTCTTCCGCCAAGAACTATATTCCCTCCATATGAATGGTTGCCAAGCAACAACAAGACGCAGCCACTGCTAGTTTTGTGCTAGCGCATTATTATAGAACGAAATGCGGTCAAGGTGTGTGTTTATCGTGCTATATACAACGGCATCGAACGCGATTCAGCCAATCATAATCAAGGACCGGAACTATCCGTTATAGAAACATTATTTTTACGTCCCTTTTCCAGTGTTCCAAGGCCTCTCCTCTACATGGTAACAATATTCAACCTCCTGATATTTGACTGATGGAGGTTAAAAGTGCACTTCTCTTAGAATAAAACGAGAGTACAGTATGAGTGGGAGCCAATCTTACAGGAAAGATGTTTCTATACTTTCAGCAGAAAATAAAAACCTTTCGTCAAAAAGCTTCAGTGAAGAGCCAAGAGACAGAGACACACATAGAGTCCTGCACACAGAGAGAGATTAGAGCAGTATACAGGCAACAGAGCAGCACATTCAGTACTCTTCTGCTACGAGCCATCGTGCTTTGCAGAAAGATACCAACTATCTGTCAAGTCTGGATAATGTCCCTTTTACAAAGAACTGCATGTGTAAACACATACAGTATGAATATACACACTCGCCCACACTCATGTGAGCACACATTCCATGCACACACACACAGACACACACACACACACACACACACACATACACACACAGAGACACACAAACATACACACACACACACACACACACACACACACAGAGACACACAAACACACACACACACACACACACACACACACACACACGTTATTCTGTAGTTCCCATGGATGTATGTCTCCCTTACGTGTAACTCCTTGGGGAGAGGGATTATAAAAGGCGGCAGCTGGGCTGGCCTCCATAGTCCCCACTCCCATCTTCTCATCCTCCCATGCTCCCGTGCCAGGCCTGCCCCTGGTGAAAAAGGGTCGTCTCCCTGCCAGCCCCGTCATTAGAATAAAAGAGGTGAATTGCTGCAATACTGTGGGGTGCTAATGAACACCATGTATCATGCTGGTCTTCAGATGTCATTGCCAGCTTCATTAACCAAACAGTCTAAGGCTGGGGTGAAAGGAGACAGGGTTGTCATAATTAAACACACATAATTAATCACAGTAGGACATGGATGGTGCTCTTTGAGCTGAAATACAATTTGAATTGAGTTTTTAAATGTAGAGACTTTGCCCAGAGCATAGCCTGAACATATAAAAATCTGAGTACAAGCCCACATTGGCATGCAGAAGGCCTGCAGGTTGTCATTCAGTCATCTGAAATTAGAACTCTCTATTGTCATACAGAGAACACTGTGTCTCAAACTTTATGGACCTATAGCAAAATTAAATATACATTTATAGCCACAGGCTCTTCTATGTCCCCATGACACAAGAACAAACCTGTTATGCAATCAGTTCTGGCAAACAAAGCCATCAGCGCACCTTTACTTATATCTACCCAGAAGCTTTGTTTAGTCAGTTCTAAAATCAAACAAAATAAACAAAATCTAAAGGGTTGATCTGATAAAATGCTGTTTTTGATCCAGGTTTGAAGGCAGTCTTCTCATCTGGCCATATCTGACTGAGAGCTATATTTATGCTGGTTTGATGCTAAATTAAACTAGAAAAGCACTCAGAGAGTGCAGACCTCCGCCTGCATTTTTTTCCCTAGGTTGTCATACATTTGAACCTAAACTATTCAGATCGCCACCACGTGGCCATACCATGCCATTACACCACTAGGCGAAAAACATAAACGGCTCTGGAATCCCGACGGCAGTGGCGGACCGTCAGGGCCTTCAAGGCCTTCTCTGAAGGCCTAACTATTTCCAAACGAATGAAAAATACTAGTGTCTTTAATAACATTTTACTTAACCATTTATTATTTGCTCCTGCTTCTCCTTCCCCGATCGTTCTCGACTACTACCGCTGTCGGCTATGTGATTTGATTGACAGACTGTCTGAACAAATAGCGAGAGTGTGCGATATATTTTCATCCAATCCCATGAGTTCCCTTGTTAAGGCCCGCATCAGGCCTTCACAAGGAATCACTGCGTTTACGGTACCTAAGCAACCATTCGAAATCATATATTTGGCTTGGGGTTGATTGATGGCTACATCTGACTAATTAGCCAATCAAATCGACCTATTATGGCGAGGTAGGCACTAGGCAGGTCTGACTGCAGCTAGGCCTGCAATGTTCGAAAAGAATACCCGGAATCGTTCATCACAAATGTTAACGCTGTTTGAGGCGTTCACTGTCTATGGCTTGACGTGAGGAACATCTTGTGCCAGAATCAGACTGGACTTCAATGGATAAATAAATGTGTCATACTGACATGACTATGGTTATAGTTATGAATAGTAAATAAACCATCATTAAGCAAAAATAATGTAGGCTATAGTGTCAGCTGGACTAGCAGATATCGATAGTGCTACACATAACGTCAGCTATAACTCTGCGCGTAGCTGGTCACTATGCAGGAATTGGTAAGTTTTGTTTCATGTTTATTTCATAACATAAGACTTGAAATATATGCTTGTTATCTGGCCCTTTACTATATAACAAACGTGTTTTAGTGCTGCTTGGTTACGACTAGATTGTTAGCTTGGTACGACTAGATTGTATGCTAGCTTGAAGTTGTGTGCGAGTTGATGAGACTTTGGTGAAGCTGTCGGGATCGGCATGTCAAACTGTCATTTGATTCCCTGCCCTCCAAGGTCTGGTTTACTGCCAGTCTACTGCCCTGCTAGTTTAGTCCGACTTTTGATCTCTTTGAGTTTTGTGGAAATTATTGGTGAAATCCGTGGCATGGCCATAACGTGAGCTGGCAATTAATGCCAATGCCTATGGCATTTTGAAGTAGCCAACAAGCAGTGGCAACATTAGGGCAATACGTTTTGTGACTTCTATGTTTAATATCATGGGTGGTGTGCTGTGACATTTTCTGTTGAGACATTTCTCATAGTGTACCGTGAAGGTTTGGCAAACACTGTAGCGAAGATACTGACTGTAGGATAGCCTAGCCCTGTAGTTCCACATGACTAGCTTTTGAGTAATCGGAGCAGCAGCGAAGCAACCTAAAATAATAGCACTGTACACGCTACAGCTAAATAGAAGAGCTCTAGAAACAGTCTGAAACAAGTAAGCCGATGGCCTAAATATTTCAAGTAGGGCCTAGTCTGCTCAAACCCATGCTGCTGATAAGGATAATGGCCAGGTAATAAAGATGTTATGTTTGTCTACCAATAAACAATGCGGAATTCAGCTCGGACGTACTGTATTTGTTTATGTAACGAAAATAGTGATACACCGACTCGCGTTAGAAAGAGAAAACGTTTCTCTCCCACTGTGAAATGCAGGGAAATTGCACATTTTAACCTTGTAATGTAAAAAAAAATCTGCGGGGGCATCCCCCCGCAACGCCACCCTAGTTTATTTATTTTTTGACAAAAAATAGTCATTATTGAAGGCCTAATTGCTGAACTCACGGTCCGCCACTGCCCGACGGTGATACGAATCACTCCCAAAATTTTATCGTTTCTTCCTCGGGTCATTTCTGACCTTCCCTGAAAATCCATCTATTACTTTTTAAGCTATCTTGCTAAGAAACAGACAGACAGACGCACAGACAAACGAACAAACAAACCCCGATGAAAACATAACCTCCTTGGCGGAGGTAATAAAGTAATGCGACGTAATGCAACATAACGTAATGTAATGTAACTAATGTAATATAACCGTAACAAATGTAACGAAACGTAGCGTAGCGTAACGTAACGTAACTTAACTTAACCTAACGTTGTGTCAGCGGCGGCTTCACGTTGTGTCTGACCCAATGTTATCCTAGCTTAGCATAATGACTGAAAGTGGGTTACACCAGTTAGCCTGCAGCTGGCCTGTACCCAAAAGGAAGTTATTGAATGTGTTTTAAAGAAGGCCTCATGGGCAAGTAATTGGGCAATGGGTCTTACATGAGTTGGCATGGTTTATTTGGGCACTATTCTTTCAAGTACTATTTAAAGTATTAGTCTGGGGAATTTATGTATTTATATTTATTTTACGTATTTTTTTTTATCTATACAGGAGTCATGAAGTCAGATACTTCACTATTCAATTCTATAACATGGATCTTAACAAGGCCAATTTCTTATCAGTATCACTAGCCTGTTTCATGTGTACTGAATATCTGTTGATCCCTCAGAATCAATGCATTAGAACACTGGTGGTCAGTGAATACAAGAGTGTATGATGTATGGCCTTTTCAAAACACAAGAGAAGATAAAAGGACCCTAGAATATAGAGAAGATCTAGTGAACTGACAAGGGACAGTGTTATAAGAAGATTCCAGAACCTTCCAGTATAATAGAGATTCTGGCATTATTCCTAGGAAGTCTGGCTTGCATGTGTGTGTGTGTGTGTGTGTGTGTGTGTTCTTATACAGTACATGTGTGCGAGTTAGGGCTCACTTCTCATTATCGGCTTATGATGAAACGAATTGTAACGTGTGTATGTGTGTGTTTGTGTGTGTTGTAAGTGGCAGCCTGCACTAAACTCACCCGACGGCCTGTCTCCTGAATCATAGATGGATGCCGTCTGCTCCGGTCCCACCACGTCCCACGGCCGCACACGCGTGGAGGAACACACCTATCGCTGAGGACATCAAACTTTAACATGTCCACATTGCCTCCCTGTCCCTGTCCTCTCTCTCCCCCTCTCCTTCCCTTTGACCCAAACGACACTTCCTCCCCGCATCTCCTCGTTTCTTCCTGCTTAATTACCTCACCTCTTCTTGTGTCTGCTCCTCTCCTTTGCTCTGTGTACCATTACATATGCAGCGCAATCATTACTGGCCTTTTATGGGAGCTTCTCCGCGAAGCGAAAGAATGAGAGAATATGAGAACTAGAGAATAAAAGGGTGAGCAAAGGAGCTCTTGAGATTACAGAGGTGTTACAGCATGGTGTCATTAACATTTTAAAGCCCACCATCTCATGCCCAGGCTGCTTGGGGCGTGTTCACACCACTGGGAATGAGAAGAAGAGGAGACATGCCTCCATCTCCTCAGTCCAGCATGCGCTCTGTGACAGAGACACACTCATGGAGCAGCCATTAGGGAGAGCATCAGCGTAATCGCAATAGTCAGATCGTCACATTAATTTGAACAACCACAAATGAGAACTATCCAATCCACTGTCGTTTCCCCCTATCCACTTCTTGAAGTGACTCTGGTTCTTACCGACCAAAGCCTCAGAGTTATTATTGCTATTATTATTGAAGTGAAATGAGGCTGGTGGTGTTCTGCCTTTTGCAAAACACTTCATATTTTCTTTTTCACACCTTGACTTTGATTCTAATTAAAAAATTAAAGGCAATTTAGGGAAACCTAATGTTATATTAAAAGAAAGGTAATCTATGCAGTTGCTCAGGGAATCTCTTACCATACATTAGTATGCAGGCTGAAATCCTTTTATCTATGAAAGAAGAATATTTAGTTCTCTAAGATTTGACTGTAGTTACATACATTACTACAGGTTAATAATGCCTAGGCTTTCTTAATTTTTCATAGTGGTTAGAGCCTATGTAAATATTTAATGAAGCCCTTATGCTCTAGATATTTCAACAAAAAAGGTTAATAGGCATTAAGGCAGAACAGAGGTGCATAATCAGAGGAGGTTCTTGGAGGATTTTTGGAAGTGTAAACTCGAAGAGCAGCTACTGTAACTAGGCTGACTATTGGTCAGGATATGTGTCCATGTGTCACAAAGATACCTGCAGCTGTGTTGGCTTGTCCATGGATACAGTTTGTAATTGTTTAGTCATGTACCACGTAGTTTACTCCCCAGTTATTTACTAGAGTTGATAGAGGACAGAGACGACCTGTTCTGGAAACAGACTGGAGAGATCTCACTAGCATGACTGGAAGAGACAAAGAGGGATTACACAGTCTAAGTAGATCAGGCACCCATTCTGTTGCATTGTGGATGATACTTCATTGACATTGACTTACTGTAGATAGCTGGTGGTGCACTCTGCCAACTATGGTCCTGCTTGACTTCGCAACCTGGTGCAGTCATGCTCTCCTGGGCTGGGTCCATGAGCTGTGTCTGGCATGGATGTTTGGAGGCCAACTTTGAAAAAAGATGTACGAGAGCCATCAAGGCCAACCAACATTTGTATTTCTGAATGTCCCTCTGCCATCTTTGTTTCTGATGCAACATTAAGAGCATTAGAAGCTCACCTTTTCCACACGCAGTTCCCTTAATTAGCACGCTAACGGTGTGTTGCATTATGAAATGAATATTTCAGAGGCCGCTTCACTCTCTTTTGCCACTTAGATTTGGTTAATATGACACAACGACACACTCTCAGTCCTCAAGCCCATGAAAAATGCACAAGCCACTTAAAACCGACGGACAGCCGAGAAGAGGCCAGCCCTCCCCAGACAAGACTTGACTTTTACTGATGATGAAGAAGAAGGGGAGATCACATTTTGGTCGGAAAGGCAGAAACTAATGCCTTTCGTTTTCTCTTTGCGTAAGTCGCTTTCTGGAGATTGAAATGAAATGGTTTGATGGTGAAACATTATGATCTTTTAAATCTTATGCATCACAAGCATTCTTCAAATGTAATGCGTACTTAATAATTAAGTGTCCCCACCCCCCACCCCCAGCGACCTCCTTACTCTCTTTGCTTTCTTCACTATTCACTGTGAGGCAGCCTGGTGGCTCTCACAGAAGGAGCCCTAACGCAGGCTTAACTGCTTTGAACTGAGCCCTAGTCCACTGTCTGCTTTGTTCATGTCACAGATCAGTGGCAAGCTCACTGTCTGCCAGAAGCAGCAGCCAAAACATTCAGGATGGGGAAGTTGACAAAGACGCTCAGGGAGATGTGTACAACGATATAAACATATAAAACAACAAAAAACATGCTTTTGTGAACCAAGTTGTGTGGGATTCAAACGGCAACACTGACAAACCAAGGGGATTTTGGGGTAGAATATGAGCTCGTCTGAGGCAGTGCTGATAGAATTGGCAAAAATGATAATAAATAAATAAATAAATGAAAAACGCACAATGGTTCAAACCAATTTTCAAATCTTTAGGCTATCTATTTTTACACAGAGTAGTAAGAGGGCAAAGTAAAGAGTTATTTGTATAGATGTATTGATACATTATCAATATCAATACATATTTTAAAAGGCTAATTAGGTTACAGCAGATGCTTTCTTGACTTGAAATGGGGAAATATAATAACAAAAAAATGGGAGCCCGTCATGCATGAAGCTTAGTGCTATTCAAAACAGAAAAGAAGGCTGCTTATTGACATTTGAACTCCAACTGTTTTACTGTTTGGCTGTGGCTCGACACTCTTTGATGTGGGAGGGTGTCAGTTATTTAGGATAACTGGCGCCGAAGACAGCTATTCTAGGGTTGTTATTAAAGGGATTATCCGGAGTGAATGAATTTATGAATTTATGAATTTAATCAAGCCAGTACCTTTCCGGAAATATCGCTGCTGCAGCTGAGAAACATTTTAGCAACACTTCAGCAACATTTCCGGAAAGGTACTGACTCGATTAAATTCATTCTGGACTCTCTATCCGACCACATAAAGACCTTGGGATACTTCGGTTTGGCTTTAGGGACCCTCCTCTCACTACCACGTAAGTGTAATGTTGTTTGGAACAGTAGAAGAGGTATAAAAATAGCGTTTTGTAGCGGCGAAAGGACGTGTCCCGTTCACTTCCAGGCTAACGAGTTTTGGCTAAAAACGGTAAAAGCAAACTTTCTCAAAACACATCCGAATGACATGATTTGATGTCAACTCAACGTATGTTCTCCCAATCATCCGTAAATTGATCTAAATTTTACTCCGGATAATCCCTTTAACCTCCTGTGTGAGGGGAGCTTTGTTCCTCCTGTGGGGAGTCAGGGCCGGGGCCTTCGTAGAGTGGGAAGCCGTGGCTGTTCTCTGTTTGGTGTTCCTTGGTGTGAGGTGAGCCAGCATGTACTCTATCTATGTCCAGCTTTCGAGTTTACAGGAGAGCCAAAACAAATCTAACTGCTTCTATGTTCACAGTTAAAGACCTTTGGATTTTGTTCAATAACTATATATTTATAAATATTTTACTTCTATACTTTTGTCAGCTAAGAGAGCTCATCAAGAGCTTTCAGGTGATATATTCTCAGCCCTCGCTTTGCTCTTTGGACTTTAAGACTCGGTGGGTGAGTTAACATTTTAAATCTCTGTGCGTGCGTTTGTGTGTGTTTGTAGGTGTTTGTGTGCATAATGTGTGTGTGTACAGTACATTCGTGGTTGCATGTGTGTTTGCATGTTTGTGCTGTGCATGTGTTCTGAGTGCATTGGGGGATGAAAATGGGGGCTAGTGGTAGTGGCACATGCAGTGAAATCGTAGTTTTTTTTTTAATTGGATGTGGATGGCTGTGTGTAATTCATACCGTATATGGACTGATCAAATGGTCTTCAGTTCTCAGTTCCTCCTCTGAGGTTGTTGTGCACCAGGTGGCACTGTGCAACTCAAGGTGTGATTTAACTTTCAACTGTAATGAGTGATTCAATTGAATGAAGTCTGTTATTCTGCTACTGCTTGTTGCCCTTTGCTTCCATATTTCCCCTGCAGAGAAATTATATGTCTATGAATTAGTAAAGTGATTGCCTATACCCCTTCCCTACACAGATGGTTGTGTTCATTTACAGGCATTGGTATTTATTGCAATTTGCAAGGTAAAATACCCCCATATTACACTGGTGGCAGCAGTGGGATAATTTATTTAAAGGTCTGAGCCTGGAGATAAACAGTTGCAACCTGCAGTGCCTAATGTTCCTCCCCTACAAAGCAATCTGGGAACTCTGCAGCCTTTATGCCTGAAACCTTCATTAGGATGAGAATGGTCAGATTGGGCAGAACAGTTTAAAATGGCAGCTGATGTTGACAATTGGGATGAGTCATTGACCTTTCATGGGCCTTTTGTTGTCTGGCCACACTCAGGAGGTATACATACAGTGGTTATCTGTATAGCTATGTCCAATAACAGATGCAGTGGGTACAGTACTTAGCCCCATGTGATAGTGCTAGTGGGAACCAGGCTAGCTTTTCTTCCCTCAAGAGACTACACATGAGGCAGCTAGAATCTGGCATTGCAGTCTGGTGACTAATTGAAAAAGAAGCAGCTTAAGAAAAAAATATTTTAAAATAATCCTAAATATCACTTTTTGCTACCTATGACTTTTGGCCCGAAATAAAGGGGAAATTTAAATTCCTGTTTGTTTAAAATGTTGGGGATAACATCAGGGCAGCATCCACAGTAAACACATCACACAGTGTTACAACTTCTAAATCTAACCACTGTGCATGGCTAGCATGGCAACTGCCAAGAAGAGAGAGGTGGATAATGAATGTTGTGTTTTCCAAGACAAATGGACCAAACAATAATTCTTCAATTATTTAATTCCTATTGGGTTGAAGGGGGGTTCCGGCGACGTTAACGCTAACATAGGTGGGTTTGACTGTTGTACTTGTAGATACAGGAGCTTCACGTTCTGTTATTCCAAAACAATTCTGGCTTTCTATATCTACTGTAAGGGGGAAGTGATCTGGAAGATTGTACAGGTAGGGCTACGGCAGTGAATGTTTTGGGTAGCTGGTAGACTGTGTGTCAATTTGATTCGCTCACCCTGGTGGCAGAGTTTCTGGTATCCATCCAATATTCCCTCCAGAGACACTTTGCTTGGGTTTGATTTTGTTTTTTGTTTTTAAATCTCAGTATGGTTTTGTGGTTGATCTGCGTAATAAATATTGTCAGATAGGGGGCAAGAAGTTCCCCCCAGTAGATCTTAATCCCCCTTGGAGTCTCAAACAGTTTGAGGCTGATACATGCAGTGAAGCCATTATTTGGGGTCAGACCCAAAGTGGGTGGGGAGATTTTGCTGAGGGGATGATGGAGCCTCTCCTTCTTTCTCCAAACACTGAGACATTTCAGCAGCCCGAGTAATTTGCCAGGTCCAGCAGGGTTCTTTGCCCATTTGACTTATTAATGTGACAAATGATAGCCTAATGCTAAACGAAGGCATTTTATTTACTGATGTTGAAGTTGGGGTGAGGTGCTAGGGCATTGTGTAGAAGAAGAACTGCACATTGTACACCCCAGTCATTTTGATGTGGGACAGAAGGGTTTGTAGTCGGGGTGAGACTGACTTGGGCAGGACTCATCCAACCCTAAATGAGACTGATACAGTGAGAGGTGTTCTAACAGTTTTTTTCCAGCCAGGTTGAGTTGATGCTAAGGAGCTGTTGCTGAAGGGTATCGGGGCTCAGCTGAGCCATTGATGCAGTCAATGATCTGGACAAACTTCTGTAAATGCTGTAAATGGCTATGCTGGATAACATGGTCACTTCCATGCAAATTGCATAGCAATGCCGATGCGCTCTCCAGGCTGCCTGCTTTCCTTCAAAGGACCTCAGTCTGATCAGCACGCATCTCAGGGAGTGCCACATAGGGTTGAACCAAAGGACCTCAGTCTGATCAGCACGCATCTCAGGGAGTGCCATAGGGTTGAACCAAAGGACCTCAGTCTGATCAGCACGCATCTCAGGGAGTGCCATAGGGTTGAACCAAAGGTCTGTGCAGTGTAGGACTGTTTGTCCTTTGTAGGGTCTGGGGAAATGGATGAGCTATCTCAGGCACAAATGGCCAATAGTGAATAATTGATTATAAAAACAGACTGATTGTAGTTCAATGCCAGAAGATCTGCAATATGCTCCTGTTTGGAGGTGCAGAAACTGGAAGGGAAGGTTAAAGATCGGTTTTACTGGCCAAGCTGGTTTGAAGACATTTAAAAAGTACTCCAAGACTCAAAGTAATCCATGTGCGTCTTTGCAGCCATCAGTTGCATCTAGGCCATTTGAATGAGTGGCCCCTGAATCCATTTTGTTCAGGATAATCAGTAGCCTGGGTATACCCAGGCTACTGGACCAACCTATATATCTGACCTGTTCAAACAATATGCCCCAACCAGATCACCCAGGTTCAACCTGTTGTTAGGACAAAATATGGTGAGTCAGCCTTTAGTGTTTACACTGCTAGACTTTGGAATCAGCTACCAGAAGAGATCAAAAAAGAAACCCTCAATCTTGATTTTTAAGTCCAAACTCAAGACTAAGCTCTTCTGTGAAGCATTCTGTTACATTTTTATTTATTTTATTCATTTATCTTGTTTGAATTAAAATTTAAATTTTTAATCTTTTACTTTTTAACCACATTTTTTTATGTGTGATTTTTATGTTACATCTGTAACTTTATTTATCTTTTTTATTATTTTATTTATACTTACTTACTTATTTTCCTTTCAATATACAGTATGATTTTATTATGGGAAGCACTTTGAATTGGTGGCATGCACCTTTTTATGCTTTTATTGAATGTTTCTTATTATTTGCTGGTAAGCATTTATGCCTCCTCATTGTCTGTGCTGTTGTACTGTTTTTTCAATTTTCTGTAAAGCACATTGAACTGCCTGGTGTAAGAAATGCGCTATACAAATAAAACTGCCTTGCCTTGCCTACCCATGCTGCTTTGTACGCCATTTCATTCATGCTGCTAAGGCAGTCTGGAAACCACTGCCCTAATTTTTGCCTCAGCTCGGGGACCAATCAAAGATGGGGGGGGGACAATGATGACGTCTAAGCAACACACCGAAGCTTGTATTTCAGTTAAAAACCAAACCAGCTTTTGTTCAAATCTACACACTTATCAGGCCAATGAGGCATTCGTAAACCAGGCCTCAAATAAGAGACGTTAGCCAGGCTAGATGATCAGTTGAATTGGGATACCCTTTTACCTTGTTATTTTGTTAGCTTAGCAGTTAGTGTAGCACATTTATTGTAAATAAAATGTACATTAAATGTAACAAAAGTATTTTGATATCTAATGTCAACTTCTTGAAGTTAATGAGAGAATAGAGAACTTTCAGAAGTAATACTTTCTTTTCACTGAGGTATGAAATTAAAGTCACATAGAGGCTAAAATCTCCAGTGGCCAAGAAGGGCCAATTGCGCTCAGAACGTTGTTAAACAAAGATATAAACATAAAGAAAGAAAGAAAAGTCACATTACCTTGCTATGCTGTAATTGCAACTAGGGTACTTCTTGCGATCCGTTAACAGTTTTTGATTGAGACGTTCTTCTATCTTTCTCGTCATCCTCCTGTGTGCCTGCCTCTCCATGGCGCTGTCACAGTGAGAGCGCCCTCTGGAGGTTTGGAGCACTTCCGTTGTGGGAGCTGTACTTGCAGCGTTTAGTGTTTTGCAGCGTTTCTCTATCTGTAGCACGTTTCATGAAGACGCAACGTTTTGTGTTTTGCATCGTTTCTCTATCTGCAGCGCATCTCATGAAGATGCTTGCCTTTGTTGCTTTTTTTCTCTGTTTGTACTTTGTTAATTTGCATCGTTTTGTATTTGAAACTGCTTTCTCTAACTGAGCGTGTTTGGCCCTTCTCGGCCACCGTAAAAATCCCCTAGTAACTTTTCAACATGGGAAAGACAAGAAACTAAAATAAATTGAAATAAAAAGGTAATGGCTATAATGCTACTGTAAATGCCTATATTTACAGTTAAAACAATGATTAAAAGGTTCTAATCAACTGGAAATGTGACAATCATGGTTGGAAAAAGACCCATGATTATTTTGCCCCCATGCTCAGTGAAGGAGGTAAGACAAAAAAATCCAAAAGAACCAGTGTTGGAAAATTAAATAAAAAGGTACCATCTTGGGGTCAAGAAGTCAAAAAAAAAAAAAAAATCAAAAGTGACCTACTAATAGATTGTTTAGAGGGCATACCAGGTAAATAGCCTTTCCAGGGGGCTGGGCCTTGGGAACCTTATTAAGGTGCTGTGTCCACCAAACGCGTTTTTTGCGCCGACGGCGACAATTTTCAATGTAAAGTCTATGTAGCTCAGCGGAAAAAAACGGTCGGTGCCGACCTTTTTTGTCGCAGTGCTCAGAGCGCTCAAAGTTGAAATCTGTTCAACTTTTAGAACAGCGCCGGGCTCGTCAATGGCGCTTCTCGTTATAAACCGTCTCTGGTTTTGGTAACTTAGCAACAATAAACACTTATCGAAGCGCCGAGAGGAGGAGGTTGTGGGCGCTCTGGCTGTAAAAAACGCGTTTGGTGGACACAGCACCTAAGGTGCATGTTGTTATTCATCCCAAGAAAAACCTGAACATTTTCATAGGAAATCTGTCAATATCTGCCAAGACACTAAATGTGGGTCATGATTGGATCATTCATCAAGTCAATGAACCAAAACAAAAATCCAGATCAAAACAAAAAATGGTTTACTGAATCCAAAATCAAACTTCTGTCATTGCCATTTCAGGCCCCTGATCTAAAGTGCATAGAAAAACAGTGGGGTGAATCAAAGAGAATGTATGAAATCTGGACGGTCTGGGGGAGATTTTGTAAAGACAAATAATTTGCTTTGTATTCTCCAACTATATGGGTAAGGTAAGGTAAGGTACTTTTATTTTTATAGCGCATTTAACGTGCACTGAGTGCAACCCAAAGCGCTTCACAGAACACAGAGACAGTGCCAAAACGGAGTGGCGTAGTCGCCAGCGTACCCATGACAACACAACAAACAAATTCACAAAATAACAAGACACAATGCCGGACGGAGTGGCGTAATCGCCAGCGTACCCGTGACACCAAGACATACAAGACAGACAAACAAATAAACAAATGTCAAATAAATAATAAAACAAACAAAAAACAGAAAAGTCCACGTCAACCATGTCCAATCAACTGCACTCAAGTCTGATGGCTGAGAAGTCCCAGAGCAATGAAGACGTAGCTAGGCTACCGCCTAGCCCTCAATCGCTGGCAGATCCTCAGCAGATGAGATGGCCTGCAGGCCCAGCCGATACAGCCTGCTGGCAAATCGTGACCATCCGACCATCGCCGCTGACAGGTACCAGGAAGATGCGCCGATGCGCTGCACCAGAGGGAAGGGACACTGGGACACAGGAGGATCCCCCGGTGCTCGCCCGAAAACCGCGTCCCTCCAGACCAGCCGATGTCCCAGCTGAGCTGACAGTCAACCGACCGAAACAGCCACCGAGTCCGCTGTCTCAAAACAGACCAGCCAGCAGCATAAGAGGAGCCCCGCGGCCCCAGTCCAGCAACACCAGAGTAGGCTAGTCTCCTTGGTCTCAAACAGTCACAGTGCCTACGGCAGAACAGCTGATCCACACAGGTCAAGCGCAGAGGCAGAGCACAGACGCCACTTCCCAAGATGCAGAAGCATTCCAAAAGTATGGAAAACGCAAAATAAACGATTGAAATAAAAAGGCCATCTATAACTGAACAGCTAAACTAAACAAATAAACAAGATAAATGGAAAAATAATGACGAATAAAATAGTAAATACAAAAACCGAAGAAAAACAAGTCAACCGGAGCGGCTAGAGCAGCCAGCGTACCCGTTGCTAGGTGACATAGGAGAATATGATGCGCTGTATTATTGGTAAGGGAGGCTTAAGAAGGTATTATAAGCATACTTGTGAGCGACGTGTTTTTGTTAACAATGAGATGAGATTCTCCTTTCCTTATGAAATTTTCTCTTTTTCTCTATTATGGATTTTCCCTCTTTGGTTTCATTGTGACATTACAATAAATCACATACAGATTATTTTTTATACCTGTTCTTAGTACATTTCAGCAGAGATGGCAATGATTCTGGAGGGTATATACTGTACATGGTTTCGTATATAACACATCCTTCTGGTGGACATACCGACAGACGGAGGCATGGAGAAAAGAATATCCGAGGCAGCGCCAACAAGCTGGACAACAGTACGTTTGAAATTATTTGTGTCTCTTGTTTGTAGCATGATAATTGATGTAAGGCTTCTTAAACACCGGTATTGGGGTTTAGTTGCAGTAGTTGCTATGGTTAAATTTTGTTTGAGTTTTTCTGTTTAGTTTTTCATCCTCAGTGTATTACATTATTCATCAATTAAGTGTGAGTGTTATCATTGGTTTCTGAAAATATATAATGATGGGTATGTTACATAATGCACATTCATGGAATGCTACCTTTGAAACCAAAAATGGCAGCAGAATGTGTGGAATGTGATACTATTATCATGGGAAAAAACTTGGCAGGGTGGGAATCAGTACTCTGAAAGGTGCGATAAACAAAACAATCCCAAAATCTTCAGAGAATATCAATAGGCTACTACCAAAGAATCCCAAATGCTGTAATGTGCTCACCAATGAGGTCATCTGAAGAGGACAGGCATGCACTTTTCTTCAAGAGGCACAGATAGGGATGAAATTGAATGGTCTTAAAACATATTTAAAGGTGGCGATTAGGAGACATGAGCAATCACTCTAACTGTCTCCCAATGAATCCTTTTTGGGGTGTATACATCAACACAGTGGCTGCACACTAGGATTGGCTCTCCAACCTTTTGACTAGACTGATGAGTAGTGTGATGGAGCTGACAGATCACTTTTTACATAAAAGAATACATATGAGTCTGGACAAGATGAAAGAAGATGCTGGTTTATAATTAGCCCCGTCGCCTATGGCAAGGAATCACTAGTACATCTCTGTCAGCATGATGGAGTAAGGTGTCGGCAGAGTGGGCAAGGGAGGATTGAGAAACATGTCATCCAGGAGAGGAGTGGATTATTCAGTCTCTCGCTCTCTCTTGCTCTCTCTCTCTCTCTCTCTCTCTCTCTCTGTCTCTCTCGTTCTCCCTCACACACACACACACTGTAACAAATAATGAAGTGAAGAAATTCATCATTAGCTCATCTACACCCTGAATATAAGTGTGTGCGCACACACACATACACACACACACACTCTCATAGGGTCTCAACGACATTGATCATCTTTGATATATAAGCCTATACATCAGGATTAACAGATATAATTGTTGTGTAAAATATTTGGGGCTACAGAGGCCAGAAGGCCATGATGTCTTCATGCAGCCCTGTGACTAATGCGACACCGTGTGATGTGTTGTCTGTGTGGCTGTCTCTGCGCAGATACACACATCAACAGATGATATTCATGTGTGCATTGAGGCATGTCAAACAGGCCCTGACAGTAGAATGGCACAATGTGACAGCCACTAGCTGGCCTCCCCTGGAGAGCTGGCGGGATCGCTCTCTCTCTCTCTCCGCCTCTCCGCTCTCACTCCGCCATTCCCTCACTCTCCGCCGCGGAGCATTCAGTGAGCTCCAGCGCCTGCCACCTCTTAATTAGTGAACATCATCAACTCCACCCAGCCAGTGTCCACTAATCAGCACAGACAATGCGGCTGGTCTTCCTGGGCAGCAGGGCGGCGGCGGAGGCCCCATTAGGATTCCCAGGGGCCCGCCGGGTGCTCCGCCGCGCAGCGCTCTAAATGGAGCCGTGCAATTACTGGAGTGCCTCTTTTGCGTCGACAAACAATCTCCAACTGCAGGTTGAGAGGGGGGTTGGGGTTGGAGGGGATGGCATGAAGAAGAGAGTGGGTGGGGAAAACACAAAAAAGAGAAAGAAACACGGGCTCTGACATCTCCAGGAGTTTCACAGAGATGGCTAATCGAAAGTGATCAGCGGAAGAGTTTAATATTTAACTAGCCAGGCGACGCAGCGCTGAAGTTTCTAATGAAATTATAACTCATGCTTGAAAAGCAAAAGTGCATGTGTTGTGGGAGTATTAAATAATTGATCCGCCCCATATCTCCGCGTCTCTGTTAACCCGGAGACAAGTGGCACTCCAGCTTTTAAGGAGCCAAGCTGGCTTGCCATGTGATGAAAGGAGCAACACGAAACAACAGGATCTCATCTCAGGTCCCAATTTGAAGCGACTCGCTGCAGCAGTGTACAACTCAGGAAAGGATGGGGACTTAATTATGTTCATTAATTAATTTGCACTGTTAAAGGGCAACTGGCAACTTGTGGAAGGATGACATCATAAGGCCACATGGCCCACTGACAAAGGATTACACCGAGTACAGTCTCACTTTCCACCGCACCTTCTTGTTTCTTTCCACCTATATATATAAAAAAGATATTCAATTATCAGAAAATGGTGGATTAATTAACAGTTCAGAAAGGATGTATGATAAGCCTACATTGTCCACCTGGGGGTGGTGAAATATTTAGTTCTGTTACATCCATATTAATGGTAACATTACACATAGATCTCGCCAAAAATTCAATTAGGATTCAACCCAACGTTGATGTCTGGGGCTCGTCAAGCATATAAATGTACCATAGCTTGGGGATATGCTGTCTACGGTATTTTCATTCATTATGTTTCAGGTAGCCTAGCTTTTGGCCATTCAACCTCCCTTCCGGCATTATTTAAAATAAAATAGTGGAGTGGATTACATATTTGATGGGAACTAATTAGACTTTGGTCTGCACCTGAGAGTCTTCCTGCTACTTCTGTGTTGGGCAGAGGGAGGCTTATTGTCTGCAGTACATTCAGAATGTGTTCCGTAAGTCTGTAGAAATTAATGTTTTGAAATGAGTCCGCTCTTTCAGTTCACACTGACACAAACAAAACAAGCAAAAGCAAAACACAAAAACATGCTCTCCACAGACCTCCCATCCATTCTGCCCTACAGGCAAAGTTAAAACTACTACTACTACTACTACTACTACTACTACTACTACCACTACTATGTGCACTACTTTCCATGTACGCAGAAGAAGACAACACTGCAGCATATGAATGCATAAAATATGGGTTTACTTCTTTGATTTGATAATTCTGCTTGGCACTGTAGGGTTGCTGAATATTTTTAAGTGTTTTGTATTTGCATTTTTGGTACACAATTTGACAAAACTATTAACTCACCTTTTGACCTGCTCTGCTCTCATTATGCAATTCTAAAACACTTTTGAAAAAACAAAACAAAAGTGACAAACAAAAAAATAGTACAGTTCTCTACATTAGACACATGATTCAAAACTCAAAACAATGTGTTTCTTTTTGGAGACACTGCCATTCAAATGAATGAAAACAGACATACATTAGTGGGTAGTTCTTTTGACGCTAAAATACCATTTTGACATTTTGAGTTTTAGCAGAGGTGCTTGCTTTTTGTGTGTGGTATTCTTAATGCTTCTTGTGTGTTACGTTTTGACCAAATTGGTTTCAGAAATTGTGTCCTTTTTTGGTGGAAAACTAAATAAATAAATACATGTAAATGCCTTTGTTATCACTTGTGTGTATATTGGCTACACAGTAAGATATTCAAATACAATTTGACACTGAATTACAGACTTATGAACTTCTGCCATATGCAATATTTTACATTTCATATGGCCAGTGAGCTACATGTTTTCTGTGTCTTTGTGCATAAATGTATGTGTGTATTTGAGATGGTCAGGGAAGATGGTTGTGTTTTCTTAGCTGTGTCCATACAGCATTTACTAGGCCTCATTTCATGAATTAATTACATATTGAACTCACAAATAAATGTGAGAGTAGTTACGCTATACAGTAACTTTCTAATTTTTTGATGGTATGACAAAAAATACCTTTCATGGAGCTTCTGCTTCAAGAGTGTTGATTAAGGAAGGCGTGATACTTTAGTGACAAGGCGTTGATTATTAATTCATTGCAAACAGAGGAATTTGGGCGTGCGACTTTGAAAAAAAAATGTTCAAAACTGCCGGTCCCGTAATAAAAAGGCAAAAAAGAAAATCCAACTCATTAACATTTCATCTACGAATTCTCTTTCATATGAAATATCCCCAATATACGGCTGTCACAATCAATCAGGTGTCCAGAAAAGGAGGGAAGACAAGCGAAAAAAGGGATGGGGAATATGTCTGCGGTGGCACTAACTGTCTCTTCTCTCTGTCATGTTGCCACAGCCCTGCGTCAAGCAGACACCATCGTCAGAAAAGAGGTGACGCAGAAGACAGAGCTAAAGCTCTTGCCATCCTTTCCCTCGACGAAAGCCGCAAACTGCCTCTACGCCATGCCTGAGTGCTAGTCAAAGTTGTGGGGGTTTTCTCAGTTTGGAGAGTCTTTTCACTCTGCATTTGGGACAGACAGAGCGCTTGGCTCATAATTTTATAATTGGAAGCTTGGTCCCTTGGTCTGTGTAAATACTCTTGATTTCACCTTGAATTCAGTGCTTGAGGTCTGGCTGACTATACAGGTCTTGGGAAAGACACTCAGACACGGCCCTTGGGTATGAGTGTAGAAGCTCAAAGAACTGCCGATGCAGCAGTGGGCCCCACTTTAAAGTGTGATGCAAACAGCTCATGCATAGATGAGGACTAGTGTTAGATTTATTTAAATAATATTGTTTCATGTTTCTTTATTTTAGATTTAGGTTGCAATTTCACTTTAGAATTTCATCTAATGTATTAATCTCCTTTCAAAACATCTTACATTGAGCAAAAATATAAACACAACCAGACTTTATTGTACTGTTGTGATTTTACTGTTTATTGTTCATCTGAGGACATTAAGTAAATCAATGATTGGTTATGTGAACTGGTTCGTTAATGGATTCTGATACAACTAAATTGTACATTTGTGAGAAATAAGATCTTTGTAGCATAATGGTTCAGTTCATCTTACTTTTACCTAGTTTGATCAGTGCAGTATTCTTTCCTAATAAGAGTGAGGATAGACAGTCAGGGTAATTAATCCTCATTAACTGTTTTTCAGACATTTCTCTGAACATTATGCTTTGGTGTTGACTTGATAACAGAGAACTGTTTGGGAATTCTTTCATTCCCAATATAAATTAAGCATCACTGACAGGATAAGTTTGTATATGGGTTTATTATCCTTTGTTTTTTTTGTGTGCTATTTATTTAACTGCTTCGAAATTCCATCAGCATGCATATACCTGTATATTTTTCTTTAAAGCATATTATTAACCTAAAGTACACTTAATTGAGAATTGGCAATATGTTGAACTTCAAGGCATTTGAAATCTTCATAATGGTTCTCGACACAGTAAACCCAAACAGTCAGTCTAACTCAAAATATATAACAAATTACCTTTTCATTTGAATGAATTTACTCAATTAATAAAAAAAATGATTTGAATACCAGTAATTCAAGTATTGATAAAGGTGACTTAAAACAGTTAAGTCAATAACATAAATTCAATAAACTTCATGGACTACTTTGCAAATACAGTATATCTTGCGTTTCTCATAACTGAACTATAGACAGCAGATAATGGTCCCCTGAACTACCATTAGCAGGGACGACGTAGACGTACAAGAAAGTTGGGCATAACGCTTAAAGTGTGTGACGTCTGTGTTAATCAATGGTAATAAATTATCAGAGAGCACAAAGGAATTTGTTCAAAATCAAGTAGGTCTAACATTTTTCAGTGGACTTCTCTGCAACGGTTACACTGGACAGACCCCATTCACCAGATTTAAGGACATCTACCCACCAGTACATGTCAAAGTTCACTATGAAGACACAACTCATGTCCAACATTGCATCAGTACTGCAGTCACTGACAAATGGCATTTCAAAATGGAAGTTCGGGAGGAGCGTGAAAAAAATTGTCACGCCTACACTGTCACTCTTATCAGGTCATTTATCAGGTCCCCAGCCTACCTGTTCCTGCTGCAGCATTTGGTTTGATCACTCACTTTCAACCCACCACCTCCCTAAATACCTCCCATCTTCCATGCTTGACTACTGCCTGCACAGCAGATTCCTGCACAATCCCTGCAAAGCCCTCCACCACCTTCCCGAACACACTATTCAAATGCTTTTCTTTTTGCAAATTTGGCACATGTGGAACATGGAATTTGTGAACTATATTTGATGAATTCAATGCTTTAAGCAAAGAATGGTGGAAGTGAACTACTCAGAATGGCTTATACTCTTAACAGTTGAGTTATGCTTCCTTCACTGTTTTAATAGGTTGTTTGTGAGTGTTTCTAGAGTGATAAACCTATGTGGGAATAAAGCATCAAATCACAACCAAGCATCTCTTTCATAGGTATTCTAGAGCAACTATAGTAAAAACATTTATTATCAACAACAAAACAACTATTGACAGAACATTTAAATTAGTCGTGTTATTGTTGCTGCAAAGATTAGAAATCTACAGTATGTAACACTCAAAACAGCTGAATGGCTCCGTATATTTGAGTAATTATTAGTTATGAGCTTCCTTTTTTTCCAATTATTAAGTTGTGTTAAATCAGTATTTAGAGTTAGTTTGACTGTTTGGGTTTACAGTGCATCTTAGTCAACAGATACAGAGGACAATTTAATTTGTGTTGCTCTTTTCACAAATCACCTGTGTCAAACGTGCCGATCATAAGATCCTGTTCCAAAAAGCAGTATGTGGCTCCTAATCTGTCGTAGCTGCGATAATGCCATTGATGACTGCAATGGAAAGTAGCAATAATGTGCCATCCTGTCCACACACTGAAATCGGTCATACTTTTCCTGAGTTTGTGCTTTCCCTAGTTCTAGGAGTAAGGTAAGTGGATGGGTATCAAGAGTGCACCAGCAGGAACTAGCAGTGCTCTTATGCCTTGTGGGCAAGTATTATGCCTACTGTATATCATTAACTCCTAGTCTTTCTAATTAGCACCAGAGTAGAATAATGAATACAACTCCATTAATCAAAAGGTAATATATGTAAAAGCAGTACTTTTGGCCTTGGGAGAGATTGCAAAAGGTAAGAGAAACAGAGACAGAGAAAAAATTCAAAGGAGAACTAACCATCCCTCTGCCAGATATCATTTCTTTTCTATTCATTTGTACACATTCTCTTTTATTCAATATATCACTTGCTCTCTGGCTGTTGGCTTGACTCTATGTAAAACAGGAAAAAATTCATTAGCGACCAAATTATTTGCAAATGAATTCAGATTAGGGCTAAAAGTGTTGTCTCTGTTATAATTAATGAGAGGTAAATTTACTTTAATATAAAAGAGATCGGTTGTGTGATCTTTTCATCTAGTCTTGAATTCATACACTAATTCATAATACCTTTATTTGAACTGGGCGTACAGGGATAAAACAAGAGAGAAGCCAACCTCAAGAATACTGTAGCACAACTATGGTCAGGAGCAGTCGGAGTGTAGTTTTGCACCATTCAATATACATTTGGACAGATCAATTAAATATACTGTAACAGTAAAATATATTATAACAACCATCTTTGTCATCTTTCTAAAAATCTGTGAAATACCTCTTAAATAGATACTGATGACTACAATGAAATATAGATCCACAGACTATTAGAGTCAAATAGCCAAATCAAGTGAACAAAAGTCTGATAGATTATATCAGTAAGCTGAGTATGAACATATTGTATTGTTTTGATTGTGATAAGACAGACCAGTAGCAGAGCAGGCACAGGTGTGCTCCATGTGCCAGGCAGGCTGCGGATGTGCAGTTGGTGGGCCAGGTTTTGAAGAGTTGTTATCTAGGTCATGAGATGCCATGAGTATGAAGCAGATCATACTGTGCTGGGTGTCACATTGAGAAATGTTTGAGAAAGCATTCAAGTGATCTCATTTTTCCAGCTGCCACAACAATCTGGGCTACCTACTGCTGATTCTTCCCATTCCTCCTCTTTTCATACATTTGCACCTCGCCATCCAAAGAGCACACACGCGTACACTCTCACTCTCACTCCTGACGGGAGGAGACGGCATGATGGCTTTAAAATGTCTTCACGGATGCAAAAATAAACTTTGCTTCAGAAACTGCAAATGCATTGATGGGGAAAAAAGAAAGAAAGAAAAAGCAGCGTGGACACAGAGCTTAGGATAAAAATTAAAGTGGTTGTCTCCGCTGGAAAATATATGCATTTCCAGTCATGTTACACCAGTACTAAATACTGCAACTTCATTCACGCACACACATTTGATTATGGAAACTTCTCATCTCTAAATACACTTTTCAAATAAAACATACGTTTTTGGTTAGACAAAAACACCAAACATAGGCAGATGTAAGTAATTGCTTAAAGAAGTTACAAGACAACGAGCTGCACCATTGCTGGTGCTTTCTTTCCAGATATAAAAATGGACAGATTAGGTTGAGGAAAGTAAAAAAGTTAAAATAAAACAGTGTTCTAAGGTAAGATTCAGCAGTTCAGGTTCACCTACAGGCTACTCCATGGTGAAATGAAAGTTTAACCTAATCTCAGACTTTTGACACATATTCAAAAGGAGGAATAGATTGGACAAGCGATCGCATTTCGAAAGGCAAACAGCTGCAGGCAACACCCGGTGACAATATTCAGATAAGTAGCCTGTTCTTTAATTGCATTCCTTTACAACATCTTCGGTAACAGAAATTAAGTCTCTTGATGGATTGGTCAGCTAACCTATCTGTTAAAATGTTTAGATAAGAATCGAGGACATCTGACATGCCGAAAGGTTTCGGATGGCCTCTTGTCTTTAAAACCTTCAGGAAATCACTACAGATGAACCTTACATGAAATGCAAAGATAGTTGGTGAGGGATGTGGCGTCTTGGTATGACTTCTCGCCGTGCACTTAAAAGACGTCAGTTCCCTACACGTCTATTTTCCAATTCTATCTTATCATTGGCATTTAGCTCTCTAACGAGGGGAACGACAGCTTCTATCAAAGTGACTCTTTTGTCATGCAGCGTCATCTCCTCCTGAGGCGGCTTTATTTCCTCTTCTTGATCAAAAATTGTTGGCGGATACCGAGAGTGTGGCGTTGAACAGTACACAAATGTTTAAGGTAATCTCCTGGATTCGAATAGTTCACCATTTGTTCATTTTACGCCTTCTGTTGCGTGGCTATGTCTAGGCCCATAGCCCATTCCATAAAATCATTGCTTGAACTTTAAGTCTATTTTGTTTTAACTTTATGCTTCTTTTATAGTTCTTGGGAGGTATTTGGATGTCAGCAGCCACTGATAACCACATGCCTTAGACTACATGTTGGTAAGTAAGAGGCTAGGCCTGTTTTTAGCCAACGGGTTGGAACATCTCTTAGGCTTTAAACCCTGTTCTAAAATATAATTACGCAAAGATAATGGATATTATTCTTACCTCAGACTGTCTCTTGAGAAATGCATGACCTTAGTGGGTATGCCCAGATATCATTGAGGAATGTGGACGATAATCCCCACAATCTCGGGACAGTCAGTGATGGTCGAAGAAGTGTTGAGTTTCAGTAGCCTTTGCGTAATAGAACATATCTTAAATAGCTTTGCCTAAACAACTCACTAAATGGCATATGCATAATTATCGCGGTGGCCTGACTGAAGGTGTATTAAAGACTAAAATATCAGTTCACACTAAATAGACTATAGTAAACGATATAAAACTTAAAATCAATTTGGAATATAGCCCACTAGATGGCGGTTTATGCCCACAGTTACGACCGACTCTGCACGCGCCACGGTCTGAGTGAAATCATCTTTTATCATAGTCTCAATAATCCACGAAACTGTGAGGCTGTTTTAAAAATATAACATCCCAAAATACTTTTATTGCAATTAGGCCTACATTAATTTAAAAAGTACATTTGCTAATGTAGGCGCCCATGTGTATCCCTACAATTTCATTATAGGCCTACCATGTAGGGGTATGTAATTATTAATTTAGCTGTCAGTCATTGCATGGAGATTAAAGGGGCCTGGTCGACAAGGTATGTAATCAATGCAGTTCCTGTACTCTTATGTGTCACAAGTTTACTAAATCAACAGCATAACAATGTATAAGTGTGCCACTAGTGTACCATTATACAGCCATTTCTAGTTTAGCTCATGCTCATGATTAGGTTTTCAGAAAGAGTGCTGTTCAAAAGCATTGAGATTTGCATCCACTCATCTTAAGTCTTTCTTTAAGTAACATCTATCAAGAAACATCTTTTCAAGTAACATCTATCTGTCTGTGAGATAAAGTTAATGAAATAAATCCTCCATTTTGGAAGACATGTCTGTTCTGAGTCCTCTGCCCCTTTGGTCACTCTTGGGTCCTCTCCCTTCTTCCCTACTCTCACACTGCATACCTGTGCTCACCAGAGGGGGCAATTAGTGCTAAAGGAGCCGGGCATCTACCCATTCACAGAGGAGACCAGGTCAGGCACACCAACACTTTACACATAAGTGAAGCATGTGACTTGGTTCAGCTATTCTCACATACATACTTAGACTTATTCTACCGCTGTCACTTCCATGCTTCCTTTGGAGTTACACTAGGACCCTGAAGGTCAGTCGTCTACTGTAGTTAGCTTCTCATCAAATATGCTAATGCATCATATTGTTATTTACACTTTTCACCTAATTTAAACGTTTCTGTTGAACTGTAAGTAATCGATCAGGGTTAAAATGTTGACAGTTCACCTCATAATGAAGAAAATAGTTTTATAGCCGTCTCAAGGTTTACTTCGGAGGGGTTCCCCCCCTTATTTACGTGCAATAACTGAGGGACAGAGCTATGGTCTGGGGGTTTTGTCACATAAGGTGACACTTTCCTGAAGGAGAGCTGGTGAAATAGTTCAAAGGTCAAATCTATTATGAAGGAGGAGCTAGAGGGGAGGGGACAATTCTGTTGGGGCTGACAGGGTACATATGTTGCCATGGAGACCAAGGATGTGATCTCTGACCTGGATGAACCACAGGGAAAAGGAGGCGGTTACTGTGACAAAGACAAAGTCACAAGCCTGAGATGCTTTTGACAGCTGGAGATGGACATTTATCCACAGTTGGTTCTAACACATAGTATTTCAGTTTGGCCAGAACTTAATCACTACAAATGTGATTGCTGTATATGATCAGATATATAACCAGATAAATAACATAAATGAATATTTCCACAGACTGAGAGATGAGAATGGGCAAAACAGAGGGCTAGAGGTCACAGGAACACAGGGGGTTGACAGAGAGACAGGTGAAGCGCGGAGACAGAGACAGACCCAGCAGAGAGAGAGAGACTGGCTGAAAAGAAGTGTCAGACAGACAGACATACTTGTGTTGGCTGAGAATTGAGATGCAGCACTAGATCTAAAGCATGGACTGGATCCATATTACATGTGTAGTGTGCTGTAGTGTCAGCCTGGGCCCAAGCCATCAATTATGAATCATGGTTTACACATGCAGTTCAGCCTCTCGTTGTCACTGGCTCAACAGTGCTTTCTCCTCTGAAATGGGACCCAAATACAGGCCTGCCATTTAAATGCACTTGCAAAACACAAAGGACACATGCTGCTCCATTGCATGTTCCTAAGCTGAAGTTGCGTTTATAGTTAGTCTAAAATGACAAGAACAGGTGATACTGAACCATGACAAGCTGCAATAATCGTCTGGTGAGTTTTTTTTTAAAAAAGTCAGTGCAACAGTAGACCCTAGTCAATAGACATTACACACACCAGTGCTACAGATACATTTTGTTGTTTTATGTAATATGATAAATAAACAAAAGCATTGTACCTGGATAACTTGATCTGTCAAGAAATACCGACAGGGTCTCTTGCTGTTTACCAAGAGTGTGAACTGGTGAACAACTTTGTAATAACATTATGCCTTATTCAAAACCTCCAGTGTATTTGCCCTCTAGAGACAGCCTGAAACAGATGAGGAGATATGTTAAAAAGATGTCGCTTACTGATATACCAGCACTGCTGAATATCAATCAAGTATGCCAGAGTGACTGAATGATAATAGAAAAACAAGGCACACATTCTGTTTATGTAAAAGTGGGAGAGGAAGCTCTCCTGGCTTCCTCAAGGGCAAACGTATATTGTCACTCGATACTGTAATCTGTCACACACGCACACACACCATTTTTTGTATGAACCTTTAGAGGATTGCCTAGGAAGTACAATAAGAAGTATCTGACTACGATGCAAGTACAGTATCACTCTGTGTAGTACAACAACAGCAAAAACAAAAACAACACCATCAATGATAAAAATAATAATAATAACAATAGTAATAATAATACTACTACTAATAATAATAGTAGTAATAATAATAATAATAATTTGTTATTTTATTAATGCTAATCATTGTTGTACGATCCAACGTTTCATTTCAGTGCGCTAATTGTTTGGAGTATCCGAACTGATGAATGTCTTGACATGTTTGCATTCCTGACCTGTTTCCTCTTCTGGTCTGGGGTTTGGGTCTCACTCTCTTCACATATTGATAATGAGTGTAAGCAATATTCTCTCTACTCCATGCATTAGCTTTTTAACAAATCATTTAATTGTTTTCTGAACAAGAATAGCCAGTTCCACTCATAGGTCAAGATTTTGACCTCTGATTACAACATTTAGAAATAAAGTTTTAGTTGTGAATTAAAGAAAGAAGAATAATCAGATTTTTTCTCAGTCTTCCCCCAAATCCCATCCTGCTTTTGTCCTTTTATCCCTTCAGATGGAGTATAGTAAATAAGACTGCTGGTGTGAGGGGGTAATATGGATGTACATGTTATTTCTCCACCTCAATCATGAATTAACAAGTATTTTAGTACATCGTATCAGTTAACATAAACAGAAATATTGATGACACCAATGCAAGGTTACCGCACATACGTAGACATAGGCTTGTGAATAAGGGGAAAACATTCATCCTATAGCTCCTAGAAACATTGTATTTGACATTTGGCAAATGCAGAACATGGTGGGTTGTGCCAGGTGTTTGTTGAGCAAGGTGTTTGTGTGCTGTGTTAAGCAGGAACTACTGAGGATGCGTGGTTGCCCTGGTTGCTGGCTGCTGATGGATTTTCTTGGCTTTTCTGTGGAGGAGGCTGGTCACTAGGTAATTTATTTCCCTGTATCCACTCCTAATGGATGGGCTATCCAGTACTGCCTGAAACTTCACAACACTCTTGGTAAAAAAAAAGAAAAACATAAAACAGAAGGAAGTAAAAGTAAAATAATAAAATACAACACTGACATGCAAGAATGAAACTGTTATATTTAGTATTTCTGTGTTGACCTCAAAAGCCCAAAATGTAATTTCCTTCACCTAATAAAAACTCACAATTATCAGGTGAAGGAAAAACAATCTTTACAGCGATCACAAACTAATACTGGCAAATGCTAAATATTCATGTTTTCTGTGCGTTGTACTTTAAAGGATTGTTGTTTCTAGTTGACTCATTGATTTGCTCCGGCCCCATGGGGACTTGTGAGCTGTTCTCCTGCACATCACAGGCATCAGACGGCCGCTCCGTCTCTGGGCCCAGCCAGACTGTTGCCTGCGCTGCGCTGCTCTGCTTAAGGTCTGCGTGGAACTCTGAGACGTGGCCCTAACTTGCTTTCATATTCCACTCTGAAGCCGTTTGGCTTTCCAGGAGCATAATTATCTCCTTGTTCACATTCCATTAGAGGGTTTCAATTAACCCCAGTGGTGCCTCCACGCTCGCCTGCTCTGCCTCCTCACCGGCCGCCGTGCCCTCCAGTGCCAAGCACGCAAAGCGTCCGCGCGAGAGGCCCAATCAATAGGAGATCAAAATCCTTCAAAAGTACAATGTTCACAGGGAGAGGGAGAGTGTGAGAGAGATAAAAAAGGCCCCCCTCCACTAATCAGCAAAGACATTGTTTACTCGCACAGCCTCTCCCATGACGACGGGAAATACCCAATGCCCCAAGCTGACGGAGAGATTGAGTAGGAGAGAGAAAGAACTGGCTGAGTGAAGCTTTGATTTAACTGAGGTGGTGCAGCTATAGTCTGTGTCGTATTGTGTGCTGCTGGAGAACAAATAGGAAATGTGGGCATGTGAAGAACATAGTACTGATATGAAGTGGCCATGTAAGGGCTATAGAGCAAGCCTGCAGTGATAAACGGTATGCACATTGCAGTGAATATTGATCAAAACAGACAGACAAATACTTGAATATAAACGTCTACAAAACAAACAAACTAGTGGGCGGGCAGAGAGACCAAGTCAAGCTGAAAACATTTCAAACTTCACAGTTGAGACTCAGTGGCCTCTGTGGCTCCCAGTGTGACATTGACCTTTGGAGATGACCTCTCTGCATCACCAAGCTGTTAAAAGCTATCTGAAGGACAGAGAGGATGTGCCGTACGTGTGTGCGTACGTGTGTGTGTGTGTGTGTGTGTGTGTGTGTGTGTGTGTGTGTGTGTGTGTGCGTGAGACAGAGAGAGAGAGGGTGAGGGAGGAGGGTTAAGTGGTGGAGTCAAGAGTAATGAATGGAATTGTAGAAACAGAGGTTATGATTTTCACAGTCAGTACTCAGGATTGGCAGCAGCCCATCTGCAATGCTAAAAGTCAGGACCAGCAAGCAGCAAGACTACTATCTCTGTTTCTCTTTGGTTGGCACTTGGGCATTTTCTCATACTGATGTCAACTCTCTCTCTCCCAACACCCTGTCTTTTGTCTATTCTTATATTTCTTCCTGATTCCCCTCGTCTTCCAGTCTGTCTCTCTCTCCCTTCCTCTCTCTCTTTCTCTCTCTCTCTCTCTCTCTCTCTCTCTCTCTCTCCCTCTCTCTCAATCTCACTAAAAGCTGAAGTGACCACACATGTGTCACCAGCCTGCCAAACAGGGGAAACCAGCAGTGATTTAGCAAACAAGCACTCAATCAATGGCTCGCTGAGGCGCGTAACACATGCCAGTCAAAAGCCATTATGCTCAAAGGGCCCCCTTCCAATTCCACTTGAGCTGGCCGACCTCGCCACCGCCAGCCAGAGCCAGAGGGACCCAGAGGAGGGCAGCCCAGGCTGGGAGTGGAGCTGAACAAACACGCCGCTTAATGGCCAAATGTAAGCAGCGCTCCAGACCAGCACTCCTGGAGCCCGGGATGTATGTTTCTGTTGTAAAATGTTAGCGTAAGGTTGTGGGTTGTTGTGGGTTGATAGCGGCCCAAATGAACACGCTCGCTGCTGATGAGTGGGGGAGGGGCGCTCACACTCCATCATCTCCAGCTCCTCCCACTGCTCCTCATTGGCCAGTCAGGAGCTGTGAACAGAGTGATGACAATGTGCACTCACTACACACCCAGACATCCTCCTACCCACACACACACACACATATGAATGAATTCACAAGGTAGTTTCCATTGGAATGTGTGCAGATTTAGACATTTAGTAAACATGTGCACACACAGCTCTACTGTACATAGATACAAATAGACCCCAAGAGAAACAAATTGACAAATATAGCTACTCTACTCTTGCATAAACATGTCTCACTTTCACCAAACATTCCAATACACAACCATACACAGACAAACTGAAGCATCACAGACACACGCCTCTGTGTCTCTTTGCCATGTTTGGTAGGGCAAAGAGGTGAACGAGTGCTTTGAGTCAAAGAGAAGCTCGGGGCATGCTGGGGGCGAGTGCAGTCAGAGACGAGCTTGGCAGCCTTGTTTGCTCTCCGTTGACAGCGAGCAGAGAGCAGCGCAGGGCAGGAGGAGGCCTCCACCAGCGCTCTAGTCTCTCCTGAAGATGAGCTCACATCTCAGCACATTTAGCAGGCCATCTTTCTGCAAGCTAGTAAATGCCATGTCAAGACGCCAGTTGTCTCTTAGCTTTTAAAACTGCTGTTATGTTTCATGCTCTCATCTAAGAATTCTTCATTTAACTGTTAGAAGTATTACTACTGCTAGCACTACTACTACTACTACTACTACTACTACTGCTGCTGCTGCTGCTGCTGCTGCTACTACTACTGCTTCTACTACTATTACTGCTCTCCTCATTTTATTCACATCAGATTATCCACTTCCATAGTTGCACTCATTATTGTTGATTCTCTGTTGTAATTGGCAAGTGACGATAAGTGGTGCTGAACCTTCTAAGAGTGGAGAACATCCATTCAGTTGTGTATTTATGGGTTCAAAAATGCTAATTGAACCAACTGGGCAACTGCAGCATCAAGCGCTGTCTGACTTGCAGTGATTGAGGACCATCTTAGCAAACGGGCCCTGTTCACAGCTGGCATTAATAATATGCATCTTGGGTGATATGGTCATTTTCACCTATTACAATAAAATGTTGTTTTTTGTATTCCGATCGAGTTCACACCTCTAAATACAATGTGAAGGCACTCAAGATGTATTGTGAGGAGGCTTGAGTTGGCCTGAGACGTACAGTATATGCCCACCTTCTTTCTGCATTGTTAACTCAAATGTGCCTGAGGCCACACTGAAGGACTGAGTGCCTACTGGCAAAAGTGTGGGTTAGATTCCTGAGAGGAGGTTGGTGGGAGTAGGGCTCAGTGGATATTTAATAAGGTGTATATGGCTTATTGTGAAGGGTTGAGAAGAACTTTGTGCCTGTAGTTCCTCCCATTGATAGAGCTGCTGTGTCGTGGGATGAAATGAATGTTTTGATGAGATTTGGATCAGTACAGAGGTGATGGAGATGCGTGGAATTGTTCTCTACTCTAAGATTGGTATGAAGCTTCTAGATTGACAATGGTGCAGTTCAGAGCAAGCAGCAGGGATGGATAATGGGCCAGAGCTGCACAGAGTGGATGCTCAGTGCGCAACAGAGAGAATCTGTGGCGTCAATAACCTCCTGCACAGAGAGTATGCTTGGAGGTGTTAGAGGTGGAGAAATGAGAGTGTGTACGTGTTCAGATTTGAGATCCAAATGAAACAATGAGGGGGAACAGTGCACTCTCAGCTGTGGTCAGCTGTCCTCATAAGCAGATGTATTGTGAAGATCACAGTGGGAATGTGCATTTAATGTGCTATATTACCAAGTACATTATACAGGAACTAATAATGATGCATTTCTGTGCATAGGTGAGTCTGCATACATCGCTTCGGATCTTGCCTGCTTCTACTCTATTGAGTCAGGCACCCACTTCGTTTTTTATGTATTACTGCTGGGAAATGATAAACAGGCTCTTGGTGCGCTGTCTAATTTGCTCTGATGACATTAATCAGAGTTGGTACGTGTGGCATTGTGAAATCAACAGGACATAATGAAGCAGTGCGTTAGTCACAAAATGATCCATTACCTGCCCTCTCTCACTCAGCCCATTGGCTCCACAAATTAGGTTACAAGGTGAAATGAGGAACAAGTTACTGTAAGGTTTATCAGCCAAACATATCCTTACAGTTTTGTCCTAAGCTGTCATAATATAATAATTTGTCTATGCATACAATGATCATTTACTGTCAATAAGTTTATGATTGAATGTATTGCGGTAGTGACACATTCAATTATAGCCTTAATTAGATTTTGTGTTTTTCTTTCGTATAGTACATTTCTAAAAGAAACAATCCACTTCCACTTCCATGTGTTCTCCCTTTCAGTCAGTTTTTCATTGATTTGTCATGAACCTACAAGGTGAGCAGGTTCATGGTACAGAATTAGCACAAATCCAATGCAAACTTGCAACATCTGTGGCAGCCAGCTTTAACATACAGAATTCCTTTTGGTAAAATGGTCAGCTGTTTCCTTGTGTAAAGGTGATATCTGTTGGCCTTGCTGACACCAGACCAATTCTCAAAAGAAGGTTTTAAATGCAGTTGTTTATATTTCTGATCGGATCGTAAATGGAGACAGCAAGGACGAGGATTGACTGAAAAAATGTATGCTATTTGTGTGTGTCCTCACCAGTCTTTTGTCTGGTGCTGTTGCTGATCAGATCACAAACAGCCACAGCAACGAAGAGGAATGACCGAAGAATTTGTTCATTTTTGTCGGTAAAATCATCAATCATTAAGTCTGGAGGGGGGTGGGGCTGGGACATCTGATGGTTTTGTGGGCCTAATTCCACGAAATACGAAAAAATAGGAAGTTGTTTGCTTGATAACTAGTAAAATGCTGTCAAGGGCTGCTCAGTTGGTGATTTTGTTTTTCATGATGAATAGGCTTGTTTGTCGATTGGCCGTTGTGGGAAATCCCATACTTACAGCACTCATAATGTGACATCTCTCCTGTGTAGATCTGAAATTACTCACTTCCAAAGAAGATAAAAGATACTTGTCGTTTAGTTGTGTTACTGACACAATCGAT
>NC_084995.1:2549256-2569256 GCF_963854185.1 Sardina pilchardus
ATTATTATTATTATTATTAAGATTCAAGAGATTTTATTCATTATTTGTAAATGCACAGCCAGGAGGCTCTTAGAGTCAGCATGTAGAAAAGACTGAATGATAAATAGAGAATAAATAGATCTGTAAAACATAAAAGACCTCATCGGAACAAGTTAAGAAATACCTGTGAGTAGACATATGAGGACATAAAAGTACATTGCACATTTAAGAGCAACATGGGGTGAGAACAGGATCGGATTCAAACCTGGGTCTCCGTGGGCATTTGGACCCTTACTGTACATGGTATGGGCACTATAGCCTGTTGCGACATACTGTAGCACCCCCTGCTAACAAACACTCTAAAACAGATAGATCTGGTGTTTGATTATTATGATAATAGCTGCTAAGCCGCAAACTTACACCGGCATCACATTACATTATGCAAGTATAGACTGTACGATTACATACTGTACATGATTTTAGCCATGAATCAGTCGGATCTGACAAACAGCAGCGAGTAGATCACACAATTTTTACCCACATAAATATTTACAATACAAATTCACTCCCACCAAACTACAATGTGCAAATTCAGCAATTAAACAGTTTTAGATTCTCTACGAAAATAGACTATGCACGTTTTTAAACCATGTCTACAAACAATCAATTTAGTTCAACAGTATTCCACATATCAACACACGGCAGAGTTAAATCACTAAATTGAGCAAACTGCAATAAAAATAAAATATCATATTTACTCATATGTGACCATTCACAGCGAAATCAGTCGTTTTGCGCACAACGTTATTTTGAGAAAATCAACAATAACAAACTTCCGGGTTAAAATGTTGAATTTCACGTTTTTGCCTTATTCGACTGTATACAGTCTACAGTTTCATATCGTGAACGCATTTCACTGAAAAACCTACGTTTTGACTGTTAAACCTGGCGAAGATTCAACACATTTGCTGTCATTCCCGTTGTGCACGCGCTGCTTAAAAAGGTGATTTCTCCTCTTCTGGCATATCGTGACAGGAGAACCATGTCAACTTTGGATGCTGTTATTTTAGCGATAGTTTGTGTAATACCCTCGATATACATATCGTTGGAAAGCTTAGTTTATGGCCGTTCACGTGAGCACAATAACTTAATTTAATTAATTTTACCGAAACGACTGGTTCCGCATTACAGGGTCACATATTTAAGCTCTCGATATTCACGCTGTGTGTGACTTGTGCGCTGATAAATGGGTGGGTGATCGATTTGCCTGGCATCGATTGATTCAGTTTCAGCACCACCGTGGTGAACAGCTCTCCTTTAAGAGCTTCTTAAGAAGCTTCTTTGGCTTGATCTTAAGGTTCTCCTAAGAAGGCAGTTAAGACCGCGTCTGGGAAATACCTGTATCTTAGCTCTCCTTTTTAGCGATTCCTTCTTTGGAGCCTTCTTAAGTCCTTTAGAAAGATCGCATTTGGGAAACAGCCTGATCTTCATGAAACGCGATGGAAAGGTGAAGCATGGGCCAATCAAGAACTCAAGAACGCGTCTCTATACTCTATACAGCATTTGGTGTTGCCAAAGATCTGTGTTCTCTGTTTGACATGTTCTTACAAAGACCTTAAAGGAGAACCCCTGGAATTTTTCACATAGATCTGTGTTTCTCGAGGTCACCGAGTACCGTCAAAACGCTAGCGTGAGTTGCTGCAGCCAAGGGCGAGAACAACCAGGCAGCTACTGTGCTACAGCTACAGTGCTACACTCTGGGGGCATTTTTAAATTCATCAGTAGCTATTTAATTTGTTCCCCTACCAACAATGCTCATTGACCTTGAGAGGATCTATGTTACAAATGGCCAGTGTTCCTTTCATACAGTAAGGGTAATCTGTTCTGCCATTTGTAAAGACATAATGCTACACTACGCTGAGACATGAGGCTCATTCACAATGGCCTACTGGAAGAGTAAGCCCATATTCCTCAAACACTTCACATGATTATGCAAGCCAGTTGCAGGAAGCCTGGAGCCAAGTCTGAACTGCTTAGAACTGTGATTTGCAACAGACGTGAAAAAACTACTGCTATTTATAAAAAAGATACATTGAAAACAAGCACATAAAAAAGGTGATTTCGTATCCAGAGGCGACTGAGACAAACCAATATTTTTGTATTTACATATGGCTCTCATCCTATCTGTTCAGAGAGGAGAGAGAAGGAGGGGGAACAGGTGATGAACAGAGTAAAGCACCTTTTCATCTCATCCCAGGTGCCATGCAGGATGTTTTGTGTGTGTGCGTGTGCGCGCGCGCGCGCGCGTGTGTGTGTGTGTGTGTATCTCGGTGCGAGTGTGTCTGAGTGAGAGTATGTGTGTGTGAGAGAGAGACAGAGAGAATGAGAGAGATGTACAGTGTACTGCTCCCTAGCTTTAGTGTCCTATCTTGCGGCGCTGCTGCATCTGAGCGCACTCTCCTAGAGATCAAAGCAGGCCATTGTCAGCTGTAGGACCTCAGTGGCACCAGCTGTATGAGGACAACCTGAGAAATGGGGGAAGCCACTGAAGTCATCCTGACTACCACAAATGCCACCAGCACTGCACTGTGGGCCACTTTTACCACACCTGGTTAACCCTTTTGAACATAATTTGAGGCAGACGTTTCATGTGTGTGTCAGCAGTGACTCATTCTGATAATTACGCTATAAGATTGACTATTGAGGTGAGTGACACTGGACAATTGTGGCACAGGCAAGAGTGCAACCTGACTGCACTGTAATGAACATGATCCAGGATCCTCCTCTAGTCTGCTTGTCAGGTGGGCAGGCGCAAGTGTACTGGATTCTCAGCTGGAAAACTAAGCTAAACAGCTCAACATTGTGTTACATTGTGTTTTCATCCAACATACTGGATACCCATTTAACGCTGTGATGGTACTGGTATTTGAGGCCATTATTTTAAAGTGAAAGAACCAGAGAGTGTAGCTTTAATATTGACAGGGTGAATGACTTCTGTATAAAGTGACGTGAACTAAAAATGTCTCTTTGAGGGTAACAGGACCAACAGGTGCATTGACAGTATTGATGTGGGCCTCTAATAAAACTTAAAAGATAAACTGAAATGAATGTTTAGAGAGGTTGTAATGAACAGGTGGGTCTACAGCTTAGTAGGTAAGACACAAGGCCACCCATGCTTTGATGCGCTGATAGACCTTTCTTTGAACCAATGTAGGTAGTGATGTGTGATATCTCAAAACACAGCGGCCTGTCAGTCATTGGGATCCTACTGGATGTGTCAGTTTTATCTCTTGCCAAAACTGCCAACTGTTGGAAAACTTTAAAGTTAGTTTCGAAATATTCCCCCTCTCCCCCACCCCGGAGGAGAAGTGTAACAAGGGCTGGGTAGAATTCTCAATGAGATGCCCTTGGGCAAAATGTTGGCCCTCTTTTTTATTTTCAAACACACTCACACAGTGGGAGAAGCAGGGTGGGATAAATGAGTTCTTGCGCCTCCTTATTGTTATGTAGTGTACTGTGCTTCTGACCTAAACACAAGATCCTGCAAAATGAGAAGTTGTTTTAATATCCAAATATGCAGTGGTTATGGACTAATTGCTGATATGAATGAGAGCAAGAGACAGATCCTCTCTCTCTCTCTCTCTCTCTCTCTCTCTCTCTCTCTCTGTCTGTGCGTGTGTGTGTGTGTGTGCGCGTGTGCGCATTCATCCATCAGTCTTTCCCAGGGGAAGTGGTCAAATTAAAGCAATAAAAGACCTCATTACTGGAGCTGCTCTCTTGTTACAAGCCACACACACACAGAGACACACACATACACGTACCACACACACGCGCACACATACACACAGTTTGGTTTATAATGAAGCAAAATCCACACTGGTTGATAATGATAACATTATCAATGCACGATTGTTTGTTAAGTGAAATTTGATATAGTCTGCCAGTGTGCATGTTGCTCATAAATATGTGGAGGAGCTTAGTTCAGAAATCAGATTGTAAGAATGTTTATTTGAAAACAAGAATCCAGTCCTCTGAAATTTTATTACAGTAATTAGCCTGGCAAATGTTTTCAAACATGTCTTACAGTACGTTACAGGTGTCAGGTGGGTGGTAGCATTGTGCATAGGCTACAATAACTCAAGTGGAATTGGAGACCTAGGAGAAGATATATCAATATATATCAAGAACAAATCAGGAAGAAAATGTGAGAGAAAGAGAGAAAGATTAATGACAGAGTTGGAGCTCATGAGAGAGTAGTGCACTTCTCCCTCTCTCTCTCTCTCTGAGTGTGTGAGTGTGTGTGTGTATGTGTGTCTGTGTGTGTATGCGTGCACACACATGCATAGTGTATGTGCAAGGTTCTAGTGTGTTGTGTGTATGTGCTGGAGAGATTCCTCATTCCAATTCTAAACCCCATCGGCTCCTCTCTTGAAATTAGCCTACAGACTAAGTAGGGAGACGGAGTTATATGAAAATCCTTATTTCATTATATACGTCTTGTAAATAAAAGAATCTCACCATCAATACGGCAAAAAATATCTGCTGAATCCCCTGAAATCCCACACATTAATTATTGAAAGTCTTGTGGGACCGTGGCAGTGTTGAATATAGTGCCGCAGAGCAACAATGACTAGGGGAATCTTTATTGTGATCTATTTCTGTGCAGAAACACACACATGAATCACAGATCCTGGCGATCAGCGCGCACTATTGTGGGCCATCAGAATCATTGCATCAGCTGTCCAGTACAGAGCGCACCTGGCTGTGAGCAAAGGTGTGTATCTTCCCTGCTGCTCTGGAATGTGTGTAGTGAACGCGGACACCTGTAATTGCACCTTGACTCTGCAGGCTCCTGAGGGAGAGAGAGGGGGCGGGCGAGGCAGGCGGAGGGCAGGAGGATCTGGAGAGTGGCGGGTGGGCGGGCGTTGTGGCGGCGCTCTTAAGGGGATTGGCACTTGTGTTTTCCCTGAGGGATGTGGGGAAGAACACTCGTGTAGCATCTCATTCTGTTTCCCCACTGCCACATACACAGCAGATCTTATCTTTGGTCTTTCAGCTTAAATTCCTGAGTAAACTGAATACTAAATCATTATTTGTATTAAATTATTAATATGCCCAGTGATAGACTCTGCAGTCGGCATATATGCATCCGAGTCAAACATGACAAGAGAAACATCTAATGTGGCAGCTCTCGTTTATAGAGAACTTTTTGCCTTCTTCTAAAAGACACTCCATATCTGCGCTCGCTCCCAGGCTTATGGGAGGAGAGGAGAGGAGGGGAGAGGAGGGAGGAGGGGGTAAATAAAGTGGAGTACAGTGCATATGGAGGGTTTCCATTGTCAGGGTCAGAGATAAAAACATGAGCTGTGTGTCACACTGTATGTAGA
Organism: Sardina pilchardus; assembly: GCF_963854185.1. Taxonomy (NCBI): domain Eukaryota; kingdom Metazoa; phylum Chordata; class Actinopteri; order Clupeiformes; family Clupeidae; genus Sardina; species Sardina pilchardus. Next base: position 2,554,623 of record NC_084995.1, read on the forward strand.
CAACTTCAACTCATAAACTAGGACATTTGATATAACAAAACAAATGAATTGCCAGCTGGATTCTGTACAGTAACATTAATTTATTCCTATTTTCAATAAGTGCTTGAAAGATTATTGGATTATAGTATCTGGTTATTTAATATGTGAGTGTGTAGAGACACTCATAATATTTACCAACACTTCTGTGTTAGCTTTTACATTACAATGTTATGTTCTATAATCAATGTGTTGCTATGCAAAATAAGTTGTTCGGCTAAATTTGAGGTCACTGTCACAGTGATGCATTAAAATAAAATTCCTAAGAATGAATTTTTTTATCGCAGGAAAGCCTTGTAGAGAATTGGTGAGATGGTGTGTTTCATTACCCCAAAAAAACGATTTGTTGGCATATTTGAACAATATGTTGTAGCCTACATGCTGTGCACTAAATGAAAGCAGTCATATGATCAAGTCTTCTACAGGGCCTCTCTCACACATGATATGGTAAACAGGGTGTTTGGCTGACTCTAGCAGTCTCACTCTCCTCACCTCTGAGTGAGTCCAGTCCAGATCCATTCACGGTGTGGCCCATCACACATCAGTAGCAGGCCCATCACACATGCATCTCCCTCACACACTGCCTCCCTTTGCAGCTCTCCTCATCCCTGTTGCCTCCTGATTTGGATGCTAAGAGTGTGTCCATCGTCTATATTTATATACTGAAAGGCATCACTCCTTCACTGGTCATCTCTCTGGAGCACATTATAGCAAGCTACATTTGGGCTGACAGACTTCTGCATCATGATTTCTATTTTTTTTTTCTCATTGTTGAAATATGTAATTCCATTCAATTATCATACATGCACCAAATTATAACTGTTTCTCTGCTGTGTGATAGAATGATATAATAAAGAAACTACAGGTATGTTCAGTCAGAAATGACATAATGCAAATGAACTGAACAGATTGAACAACATTGTCTTGTAAGCCTTAGAATTCATTAATCCCATCGTTGAAGATGGTCTGCTGTTTCAAATGTGTGCAGTGCATTACAGGAAAGGGGGACATTCTAATGACTACACTAAGTGTTACGGTATTTATGTGCTTTATATTCCTATGTCCTTTGGCTTCCACCTGTTCTTTCAGATGGAAGAGCTGCCTTGTCCTGTCCTGACACTGAATTCAGTGGGTTTATAAGGACGACAGAGAGGGAGAAGAGAGGGAGAAGAGAGGGAGAGAGGAACAAGAGAAGAGGAGCAGCGTTCTCTCTGAGGTATTGTGCGCTCGCTCGCCTTGCTGTTGTCACTGCTCATTTGGAGTTCTCTGGTTCACACAGCACGGAGGAGAGACGTCTCTTTCTCTCCTTCACACTCAGCCTCACACAAATACACACTCCTCTCTCTCTCTCTCTCTCTCTCTCTCTCTCCCACACACACACACACACACACACACACACACACTGCCATCTCTGAGCAGACAGCTCTGCTCCACAGCCACCAGCTCTGTGGAAGCTTTAAAGCAGGTGGGCTGTTTTCAGCTTATAGAGAGACACACATGGTCAGTGAAAGAATCATTAAAGTGTGCTGAATGGGACTTTTCATGTAGAAATTACATTTCCCCAGTAATATAGTGATCACATGGTTACTAGAAATGTGTGGCTACTGATAATGATACAATGATGTTTGAAATGTTGGGAAAACTTTGATAAGTTGGGAAGTCTAAATTGAATTGTCAGTAAAGTTAAAGTTAATTAAAATGACTCAGCTAAATAAACATCAACAAACTGCTAATTCTGCATCAGAAGTATAAAACTGAAGTATAAAATGTGCCTTCAAGTAATGAATAACTACAAGGAGGGGATTCCTTGTTATATCATACATGAACTATTTGTATATATCTATAAGTTCCCTATGAAGCACTGTGGCTCAGTTCAGAGTTGCTATATGTAAACCACAAAAGTCCAGAGGAAAACCACCCATCAGTACACAACATGTAAACGCAATACATAATTACACGTGTCAACAGATAAACAGTACTCAGACTGACTATGACTTCTTCATTTTGGAGGCTTGATGCATGAATGTGATTGTGAGCAGGTTCAAATGTGTTAGTGTGTGTGTGTGTGTGTGTGTGTGTGTGTGTGTGTGTGTGTGTGTGTGTGTGTGTGTAATGTGAGGTGCTCTCCTGGAACTGAGCATGGCCTCTTTACCCCTTGATAGTTGGGGTAGGAAAGCGCTGGCTGAAACTACACACCAAACGAGTGAGGAGCATGTCTTTTAATGAAGCAAGCTGCAGTCCTCGGCCATAATTTTCAAAGCCGTGCAAAAAAAAGATTAAAGTCAAAGGAGTCTCCCAATGGCTTCGAGTGTGCGCCTCTTTGAAAAACACCCCCAGTATACAAAGACTGATCTCTCCGTAACACACAACCACACATACACATGCACTGTTAAGCTCCCCACCTCGACCCCCATTCTCTCTCTCTCTCACACACACACACACACACACATGTTCACACACACGCATACATGCACTCATGCACACACACACGCGCGCGCACAGACAGACAGACAGACACACACACGGATGCACGAACACTCACACACACACACACACACACACACACACACACACACACACACACACACACACACGTCATCTTTCCCTATTTTTCTGAAATAACTGAAGTTGCACTTTATTGAAGAAAACTCATGCTCTGCTTCAGTCATTAAAAGTCTCTCCCCACCCCCAACACACACACACACACACACACACTGTAGGGACTCTGCCTGAAAATAAGAAGACATGGAGTTCCAAAGCACTCAGCTGTATCACATGCCTTTTGGTCTATGACTTAGACAGATGGAAAAAAAATGCACACACACACACACACACACACACACACACACACACACACACACACACACACACACACACACACACACACACACACACACACACACACACACACACACACACACACACACACAGTCATATTGAACATATCAGAAAATTCATTCTGAAAAATTAATACATAGCTATAATGTAAATGAACATAGATATAATGATATAATGTAAATGCTGCACTAGCACATTAGCCCATATTAGCACATAAGCCCCAAACTAACATAAGCAGATATAGTGTGCTCACACACAATTGGGAGACACTCTGTTGGCATGTACTCACACTGTTGAAGCAAACATACACATTTATAGATGCAGGCAAACTACCACCCTCCAAACTGCACACAAGTGTACACACACGCGCACTCACACACACACACACACACACGCGCACACACACACACACACACACACACAGGCACAATAGGATGAATAATTGATGGAGGCAGGGGCTTCACGTGTTAAGAACAGAGGAGGCGTGCCAGTAGCGTTTTCACTTCACATTTGTATTGTCTTTAGTCTCCGCCAGTCATCAGCATATCTAACACCTGCCTCAGTCAGATGTGCAATAGAGAGAGCAGGCCCTCAAACCTGCTTTCATCTCCATACTCACTCTGCAACACACACACACACACACACACACACACACACAGGCATGTGTGCACACCCTCACACACAGTGAGCATACTGTTTCAAGAGATCATTATCCACCAAGAAAAAAACAGGACACATATTTGGTAGATCCTCTCTCTCTCTCTCTCTCTCTCTCTCTCTCTCTCTCTCTTTCTCTCTCTTTCTCTCTCTGTTGTCATCTACTGTTAGCATTATTACACTATTAAATTTGAATATTGAGAAAATATATTGGAATGACCAGTGATTATAGAGGTATGTGACTAAAGACCTTTGTATAAGCATATAAACGTATCATCTCTTAAGGGCTTACCTCTTCTGCGCATTTATAAGCATATAATAATAAATATACATGCTTTCACAAACATACGCTATACCAGCATTTCCTATTTGGCTCATTATTGCCATTGAAAATGAGCATCTTCTCCTCTAATGGTGGTATGAGACATGATGATGAATAAATAATCAATCAATAAAAAAGATATACAGCAAAAAAAAATAAGTTTATTAAGTTTTCTTTTTGCTATGGTTCTCATTAAAAGTTTGTTGATTTCCCAAGATTGACCAATGGCAAGACCTTAAACAAACCGTACATCTAGTCAATGGTGCATGAGGCGTGTAAACACTGATGCAAATTTAAACATAGAAAAGGCGCGCTGCTCGGATGAGACGTGCACTCGGAATGCAGCGCAAGACGGGGACCAATGGCCCCAGGGCCCTGCTCCTGCCATTATGACATCACACACACACCCCATAGACACGTATCAAAGCCAGGGACTGGAGGCTGCCGGGGTGTAACGTATTCATCAATGGGAAAATATTTATATCAAGAGTTCCCCTGGAAGGAAATGTCTCCTTTTAAAGATCCCAGCACACTGGCATCAGATGAATGGTGTACGAGCCATCAAAAAGATGTAAGAATTAAAAATACAAAATAGGACCAAATCACAGTGAAAAAAGTAAGAATAATTAAAGGCATAAGTGCATAAGAGCACACACATGCCAGCAACTTTACTTCCTGCTCAGCAGCGGGATCAATAGTCAACAGCTTTAGGGGGCATTCTTAATTAAGGTGACATATGAAGGTGCCATTGCAATTTTCACATCTCCCCTTGGAATTTGTTGCCTTGTTAATGTTGCCAAATCACAGGCACACAAAAAGCTGTGTTGTTGAGCGGTCAATAAGAGAGAAAAGAAGTTTATTTTTTTGCCAAAATATTGACCCCTGTAAGTACAAGAGTTTTCAGAACATTGTTAGCTAGACCTTTGTGACTGAATGAGGTATTTTAGGATGCCTTTATTAGAATGAAAGTCAGTTGTAGTCATTATGTTGTAGTCTCGAGTAAAGAGAGTGTCAATGTCCTAAAAGAGAAGCCTGTCCTATTCTTAATCAGGTGGATTTGTAAATAGGTATATAATAGGTAGGTACATAGGTTGCTTTGCTGCACTTGGATTAAGTCTTAGACTGAAAGAGAATGCAATGGAAATCTCCACTGAGAAAAGCATTCAGGATAGGCTTCATCCATGTATGGGAAATCGCCATCTAATAAAGATATATTTGAGTTTTTAAAAATGAACCGAGAGACTCGCACACTGTTTCTTATGAATATAGTAGATCATGGTTCAGTCCTTTGACCTTTCTCAGGTCCTCAGCAGAGCAAAACGTCTGTTTTTCAGCTTTTAGAAATGGGAATGAAATCAACTGAAATGGAAGGAGCTGTTGAAATGAAACAATAGCATATCAATAAATATCAAATGCTGCATGTATGTTGCTTATCCATTATTTTATGTATGTATTGGATATGTATTATCATACTACAATGATAAAGGTTTTTATCTTATTTAGATAATCAATTCATTTAAGATTATAAACATTTGTTATCCCTAAACCAGTGGTTGGTTTTTAGCCAGGTAATCTCCACTCTAAACACCCTTTAGAATCTTAATGGATGTCAGGGATGGTCACACTCGTTGTTACATTTATTTACGCAGACAACACAAAGATTCCGTGTGCTATGTTGATGTCAGAACCAATAATTGTAGTGCACCTGCTCAATGAATTTTTTTTCACATTACACGCCAATTAAAGAGGTTTATATGCAGTTATTTAACATTTTGTGCACATGATTTAGAGAAAAGATTCATTCTTGTTCCACCGAGCACTTTATCTTTTCCAAGACCTGAGTTAGTGCTTTAATGGCCCTGACATTTTAATATCAGGCTAACTCATAGGTTTAACACAAACTGTTCACAGGGAGTTTATGAAATATAGATCTCTTATCTGAACTGTTCGTCGGGGAGGGGGTGGAGGGTGTTGTTGATTAAATCACAGTCAGCGGCACAAGAACTTTACCCCATCCAGACATGCCAGTGACTCACCACGGGAGCAATAACGGCCCACTAATTCAAAGCAATTCTATTTGCCCAGCACTGAAATGGTGTCAATTGAATCAGCGGAACAGCCTACACAAAAGCAGTGCAAGGCCCTGCAGCCCAACATTAAACCTGGATATTCAGATAGAGCAGAGGAACAAGGAAAAGGCTTTCTACACAGCCTAGGCTTTAATGTTGAAGGATATGAAGCGGCAAAGATGCCTACTGTAAAAGAAAGAAAGAAAGAAAAAAAACATGAAAAAAGACAACAACAGAAAAAAAACAAAAAGAGTCAGCATTCAACGATGGTGCATGCTTATGCCAGCAGAAAAATGCTTAAACACACCCGCATGAATATGTGATATGTGTGCGGAGAGCTCAACAACAAAGCCTCCCATTGGTACTGCTTCTGCAGTAGCTCTGTCTGTTTTGATGAGGAGGAAGGGGAGTGGTGGCTCAGACACAACAAGGGACGCCAGGTGTACAGCCTCCTTGAAACTTCCCAAGCTTCCTGTCACAGCTTAGAGGCATGATGCTAATAAAACAATAAGACAATTTCTTTGAAAATGTCCATATTGTACAACATGAGAAAGCTATGTTTGCTTGTAGGCTGATGAAACTGTGATCATTGTGATGGGAATGTGGCTGCATGTTGAGGTCAGTGAGGTGAGTTTAGACATCTTACATTGCTCACCAAGCTGGAGGAGTTGGTGTACTGAAACAAGGGGAAGGGAGGATTGAGTAGGGGATGTAGTGTAATACATTCTATATACTTAATCGCATTACACACACTAGCCTTGTTTCTCTTGAAAATGTCATGTTGTTATTTTTGACTAATTCTGGCACACCATTTAATTCATCCAACTGGATCATGTTAGACGACAGGTAATAATGTCATGTGGATTCCCGTTGGCCTTTGTAAGAATATTGCAATTACTGTACAGTATAAAGCTTAGCTATTAGTGTTGCCAAAAGTTTGAAATGAATTGCTCTTCTTAGTTGTGCTTAGCTTTCTTGCTGGAAATATGGAAACTTCAGACATGGGCTGTGTCTTCTCTGTGAAATGTGCCTTATTATATTATATATATATATATATATACCGGTAATATGGCACATGATATATTATTATCACTGTGAGCGTATCTGGTATGGATAATATTCAAGATCTCAGCACAGTTGACACTTACAAATTGTATCAGTTTGTTTTAACAGTGATTGTCAGTCATGTTATTTCAAGTTGTAATTCAAGTTTTCATGCCTCAAAATTCCATAGTGATTACCCATGGACAACTAATGGGACTATCAGGTTTAAAAGTGTCACCTGTTATGCATTACACCACGCACATTAAACATACAGCTTCAAAAACCACAGACAGATATGAAATGGTTGACCCGTTAGACACAAAGATACAGGTTATTAAAGGGTTCCACTCCCTCTCTTGACTCTTCTGATAAGACACAGTTGATGCAATGAAGGAAAGACTGGGGGCTTGAGCTGTGCCAGTCATTCACTGTAATCAGATGAGCAGTATTGCAAAATCTCCCTATGGAGCATATAGGATGATCTTTCAGATGATTTGTCAGTAATTGGTAATGCCAACACTCCATAGTGCAGCACCAGTGTTCATCACTCGCTGAGAGCTAATCCACCATTCTGTTTTCCAATTATTGTTGAGTGCGGCTCTTAAATGAGGGGAGGGGGTGATAAAATTAACTTCCCAACTTAGAGCAATTCTCCATGGCACAGTGATCAGATATTCTCTTGGCCTGAAAATGTATGTTAATTTTATGCATCTATCATTTGTTATTACTGTTTGCAGCAACATAAAAACAGTTTTCTTGAACAATTAGACTTAAACTGGTGCATATTAATTAGCCCTGGGAGAGCGGACATGAATATTAAAAGCAGTGTAATTGAAAGCCCTGAACTTCTGACACTTAAAGATGAGAATGACGTTGTCGAGGGCTTGTTTGTGTCTTTGAGGGGAAGCCTCTGACTGGCTGGATGAATTTCAGCTGAATGTGATATTCAAAAACTCTCTTAAAGAGAGCCTGTTAATGTGCAGTTTGCCATTTTTGGAAACTTTAAAACAATTCCTCTGTGTTTCCACATTTAATGTGCTGTTTTTTTCCTCTTGTGGAAAATGAAAGTCTACATAAGAGGGCAAAAGCAGATCACTGGTCACGTGTGGCCTTTTCAGTCCAGTCCTTGGAGCTCACATGCTAGACCAATTCTTCACAGGGTCAAAGGTTTTCCTTTTTGATGGAAAACATATCTTTACCTACTCAGTTATATACATTACATGTCTGAGACAGAGACAAAGGCAGCTCTTAAATGAGAGCCAGTCAGCTGTGGGTCATGCGTGGGGGTCTGGAGATAGATGGCTTGACTTATTTGAACTGATCACCGAGGGGATTCACACCAGACACAGGGACCTCCCCACTCATTCGTCACTCACGACACCCTCCCAGAGGAGCCGCCCCCCGACACCTCTAATGGCTGTTTGATGGGCCTCATAAAAGGAGTCAATGTATTGATGGAGCCCCTTTGAGGACACAGCTCATTTGAATGGGATCAATGTTTGTCGATTCATAGATAGGGAGCATAAGGAGAGAATGGGGCTCAGACTTGTGATTGGCAGACCTGTGACCTGATGAATATCATGATGACATCTGATGACATTTTTACCCCATAATTGGAGGCATGAGCGGTATTAGGAGCATATAGAAATATAGTATACCCCCTATCCAACCAGCAGCATGCCATACCAAGGTCATACAAATCCTCTTGTTTGCGCTCAAGCGTTTCTAAAGAAATATAAATGAAATGATCCAGTATACTACACAGTTGTTCATCAAGGACAATGGCAGCCACCCTCTGCAAAAAAATGCACATTCACCAGGCACATGCACGTGTCCTGCTCAACAGACACAGTGACCAGGTTGTTTGTCCCTTAGGACATACTGTATGACTAGTCAACTCTTTCCAGGGATGGCAGGCTGAAATTGACTATTGAACTTCTCTGTTGCTCACCTGTTTTCAGTCTCTGGGTTACTGGCTGTATTACCCTTTCTGCACATTGTTTTAATAGTCTATGTACAGTATATACATGTATCTACTGTTCTTACACTGATATATGTTTTACACAGCTGTACTATGTTGGCTCACTGCTATGATATATGAACATACAGCACATTTATCTGTGCAGCTGAGCAAGTGCCTGTACTGTGTCTGTAGCAGTAGGGCCAGCAGCATAGCCACTAGACTAAAGGGATAAGGGCTGTAGCACCAGGGCCAGCAGCATAGCCACTAGACTAAAGGGATAAGGGCTGTAGCACCAGGGCCAGCAGCATAGCCACTAGACTAAAGGGATAAGGGCTGTAGCACCAGGGCCAGCAGCATAGCCACTAGACTAAAGGGATAAGGGCTGTAGCACCAGGGCCAGCAGCATAGCCACTAGACTAAAGGGATAAGGGCTGTAGCACCAGGGCCAGCAGCATAGCCACTAGACTAAAGGGATAAGGGCTGTAGCACCAGGGCCAGCAGCATAGCCACTAGACTAAAGGGATAAGGGCTGTAGCACCAGGGCCAGCAGCATAGCCACTAGACTAAAGGGATAAGGGCTGTAGCACCAGGGATGAGGCTTGGGGCAGTAAGGCCTGATCTGTACTCATCATCAACACAAACTGCCACTGTTAAGCCCTGCTCTCCCTGTTCATCCTAATCAGTTGGGCTGTCTCTATCGGATCAGGGGAAATGCCCCTGCATAAAAAAAGCTACTGACACAGCACGCCAGATAAAATGAAAACAGTCCTGCTTACCCCTTCAGCTGAAGTTTACACCTGTTTCAGTGACACAAACAGAGGGGCAGATGAGAGCGAGAGACAGAGTGAGAGAGAGAGAGAGAGTGTGAAGACTTCATCATACAGAGCAGATGTAGAGTAAGTGGTCCAGAGACAGTGAGAGAGAGAGAGAGAGAGAGAGAGGGAAGAGGAGGAGGAGAGGGTGAGAAGTGAGTGAAGTGCAGCAGGAAAAGGCCATTAGAATAATCTGATACAGTACCTCTGTCTGCTGCCGCGGCCTCCGCCTGGCTAATGAGACCCCATGACATCTCCCTGCGTCTCCACACGCCGTCAAAGGCAGGTAGGCAAGGCAGAGAAGAATGTGGAGGAAGACGTAGTGCCCCACATCATTTACATGCAGCCACTCCACACAACTCTCCACCGAGACCCTCCATCAAAAGCAAGCCAGCAAGAACAAAAAATGAAGAGACACAAGGAAAAAAAAGAGAGAAAAGAGGTCTTCTCCCTCTCAACCCAAAGACCACCGGTGCCTCCTGAATCAGGTCAGCCTCACTTTCCTCCTCCTCCTCCTCCTCCTCCTCCTCCTCCTCCTCCTCTTCTCATCTCCCTCTCCTCCCCTCAGCACAACAAAAGGAAGGGAGTAAGGAAAAAGTAAAAGAGATGAAAAAGGAGGCAAGCTGGAAGAAAGGAAAAGGAGGCTATCCAGACCTCCAGTCTTGTTCAGCAGAGGAGGGGGGCTGGAGGAGAGGAGGGGGAGAGTCCACTCAGGTGATTTGTTTTCATGGGGGTTGAAGTTTGACTCCAGTCCAAGGCGAGGTCCTGGCGTGGTGGGAGCCTGCGCCTGAGCCCGGCGCCTGAGCCCGGTGCCTGGCTGCTCCAGAAGAGGACGTGATGAGACTGCATGGCTGATGAACGCCAGGCTCCACTGAGAGACCGGGCTTTTCTTATTCACATTCATCATTAATTCAGCAACGTTGATAATTTCATTAGATTGCCACGTTTTTTCTCATCCCCATCCTCTTCCATCCCTCCCTGCGTCTCAGGCTCTTAAATAAATGATGGCCACAGCCTCTGGACCAGGACTGCCCCTGTCTATGGGAGCACACACACACACACACACACACATTCACATATACATGCATGCAAACATACAGACTTACAAAATGCATTCACAGACACACATGCATTCTGCTACGCACAGGAATATGGAGATAGAGAACACACCTGCACATACAGTATAGTGTGAACACACAGGAGAGGGACTTAACTGCACACATCTCCAGTCATCTCTCCCTGCACCCATTCACACTCCAGATTCACCACTCACCAGCTCATGCAACGAGACACACACACACAGTTTAGCACACTGTGAGTTTCAGAGCTCAAAGCCGTGGGATTCCTTCTTTAAGCAATTTTATTTATTAAGTCTCAATTAAGAGAGAAAGGCTGAGCAGCCGGGCTTTCTTACGGAGAGCATGGGGACCTGCAATGCACATAATTGACAGGCGAGGCCCACTCTTAATTCAAGCCATTTTGGCTTATTAAATAAGAGCTTTCATTTGTGGATACAATGCTATTAATTAAATCATTAGAGCAGCTCGGTACTGGCAAGGGAAGAGGAGCAGAGTGTAAAGGAGAGAAAAAATCAAACGATGAGCTTTTCCACTGCAATCACTCCTGAAATATTCATTAATAAGAAAGATTGCTTAAATTTGATGACAAGGAGTACATGTGTATAGTGTTGTTTTTGGCGGCCTGTTTTGGTTTTAGTTTTAGTCTAGTCTTTGTGTCAAGCTGTCATTTTAGTTTTTATCAGTTTTAGTCACGTTCATACTCTTTTAGTCTAGTCAAGTTTTAGTCGACTAAAAGTATGAGCATTTTAGTCTTATTTTCGTCTAGTTTTAGTTGACGAAAACTAATGACTTTTAGTCTTGTTTTAGTCAATGAAAATTGGATTTTAGCATCTTTTTATTAATTCAATTCTATTTTAAGGGGTTGTTCCTCCATAGACTGGGTAAGACTGTTTTTAGTGGCAGGCACTATAGCACCAGCGAACTCTGAAACTATAGGACTGGATGAAATGTGCAGATAACGGTCTCCACATAAGGGATAATCAACGACGCACCGTGCGTTTATAGGAAAATAATGCACGTTCGAAGTGGTAATAAGGACCCGACGCCGCAGGCGGAGGGGACTTTACACTTCGATAAGTGCATTATTTTCCTATAAACGCACGGCGCGGAGTTGATTATCCCGCTTATACCACTGCTACTATCACTTTCGTTTATATTGCCGCTGTCTTAGATACAACGTTGTTGTTTTTACCGTTACATTGACATTGGCGAATTAATATTCAAGTGTAATGAGCCCAAAAGTAGGGAACTACTTCATAGCCGTGCGGTATATAGAAAAATAATGCACGTTCCAAACAGCGCGTCACAATAGGTAAATTTGACCAAGCAGTGGTATAATGATAAATATCACACTGGCTAACCTGGAAATGAGGTCCTATGTCCAAAATTCTGAACTACCCCTTTAATAGGAAATGACACATTTTGGTTAATTTTCATGGATTAAAAAATTACAAATATTACAGGTTACATAGGCACTGAACATTGACAGTGGAATCAGGTATGTTACACAGAGTTTGGTCTCCCCCTGTCACCATGAAAGGACTATTTGGAATATTCTGTAGACCTGCTGTTCCTTTTCTGAGAACAATTTAACTTAAGATCAAGTTGTCCTTAGGTTATTGAATGCTGTAAATGTGGATGCTATTTCACCATTAACTAGGTAGCCTAAGCGTGGTTACACAGTTGTCATCTTAATGCAGTGTTTTGTAGCCTATAAAACGCATTTCACGTTCATCACTCAGTTTTGGTAGGCTACAGGCCTATGCCTTGAGTGGTCGCTGCCCCTTTAAATGCGTGGGACTTTAAATTACGTTTTAACTCCATGCTGATTTTGTTGATGAACAGCACCGTCTTTGATTCAGTTTTTCTACCGTTTAAGTAAACGACACACGCGCACTTGTGTGGTTGGTAAGCAATTGTTTTCAATAGTTTTCTTTCCCACACAACATTAGATAGCCTACTAAGCCAAGGTTCCATTAAAAATGTGTCTATGATTAGAACTTCGTTGCTGATCGGTGGAATAATGTTATTGTAGGCTATATGACAGCGCCAGCATCAGCTGGACAGAAGCTTAGGCTACACACTAATCAAATCTGCAGTTACCTGTTAACATTTTCATCTGAATTAGATCTACATGCGGAGGTGAGATGAGTAGCCTAGTGCAAAGTTGAACTGAGAGGGTGCCAATCTAACGGACTGAACGTAGCCTATATTTCTTAGCTTCTATTAGCGATAACGAGAGGCTATACATCTACCGCTCCTTTGCTACATGATCAAATATGATCAGATGAGTGACAGAAGCACCGGATATGACCAACAGGCCCACGAGAAACGCTGGTCCTCTGGTATGATAATCAGACCATGCAACCTGATGCGCCCCTGAAGTGAGATGCAGGAAACAGAAATAGGCTACTGCAAAATAATAACACGACTAAACGACACAAAATAATGTAACATTCCTGTCCTTCTGGTCTTCGAAAATGAAGAGAGATGTTAGCATGGTTTTTATTTTGTAAACCACATTTAGTCTCGTTTTTATTCGTCAACGATATTGCCTTATACATTTAATTATAGTCATCGTCACATGGACAGCATTTACGTTGCGTCTCGTCTCGTTATAGTCACGTGAAAAAAGTTCGTTGACGACGATATTTAGTCATAATTTTCGTTGACGAAAGCAACACTACATGTGTAGAGACTAACTTTCTCTGGGCTAACCCACCCCCTTTTCAAATCGCTATGCACACACCACACACATCCAAAACACATGCCCACGTCCACGTGCACATAGGCACGCACACACACACACACACACACACACACACACACACACACATAAATGCTGTTGTTATACATCAAATGTATATGCATCAAATTGGTACACATGCACACACACACACACACACACACACACACACACACACACACACACACAGGCCACCAAACAAGCTGTTATAGATGCCTATTCTTACAGTAGCACACACACACCACCACCACCACCACGAAAAGAAATCAAAGCCCAGTACCCAGAGCGGTTTAGTGATTAAATATATGACTACATTGATTTGCTATAAGTTGAATATCCACTGTAGTATTGGTCCAATGTAACAGAGTTCAGAAAGCTGCACAGCTGACTTTTAATTTCTCCCCCTGTGTCTGCTGACATTATATTGCTTTCCCAGTGAATGGCACCATCAATATATAGTGCTGCCACTCAGCTGGGCTTTTCATTGGGAGCGCTACAATAATGATCAAATTGAATAATACTCCAGTTACCCTGTAGATGGAGAAACCGCCGCATCTGCACATGCTCTGTACAGGTCAGCACGTACAGTATCCGTTATTGCCTCACCATGTCCCCATGGGGCCCAGGGATGGACCTGAACCAGAGTGGGTTAGTAGAGACAGCACATCATGGGATTTACTCTCCCTTAAATTCATTAGCTCATTATTCAAACTTGTGATTGACATTTTGTTCATGGTCTGTTCAGTGGTCTGGTTCAATTCATTCTTCAGTTCAGTTCATTTTCGAATCACAAAATGGAATCTGGAAAAGCAGAATATTTATTTCAATTGAAAAGTTTAATTTTTGTCAGTGTTGGCAAACAAAACTTTTGGATGTTGAGCTGGTTGTCCCAGTTTTGTGTTTTAGTCTGAAGAACAGAAATGAAAAATTGGTGTTTTGATTGATGGATATAATGGTGATATTGTATCCAAGTCCCACCTACATGATGAAGGAGTGCTGTTTGGTTGGCTGTAATGGGGACATTATGTGTATCAAGAAGAAAGCCACTTGGCAAATATTTAGGCTTAT